>NC_141855.1:6633645-6786208 GCF_024713525.1 Acromyrmex echinatior | reverse complement strand
AAACAGTCATGTTTAAATCTTACAAAGAAAGGGACCCATATAACTGTCCCTCTTTGATTTTGATGAGCTTTTAGTATGTTGCTGTCTAAACAAAAATAAGTGACACGTATTTTTTTATACGCACTTTTAAGGGATGAAATTGTTCCTTAAATTGTGCGCTCCTAAGCAGAGAGGGGGGAAGGATGATTGTTTACATTCTTTAAGAGATTAGTATGCAAATTTCACTATTCGTAATATACCTCTTATGTTATCCAATATTCTTTATAATTAGATATTATAGAACTTTAATTTACTATATCTCCTAAACCAATGCTGTCCCCACTTAATTCTTATGGGGAAATCACTCAGAATACTTTCCCCTACAACATATCTAAAGGACATTGAAATCGGTGAGGCATCATCTAAAATAAATATTTACCAGTAATAATATTAATATTTGGGAAATATAAAAAAATATTATAAAAAAATATTACGTACATACGCGTATGTATACTAGTGTATACATTTTTAAAAAATAAATTTATTTTACAAAAGTTGTGATAAAAAAAGTGCTGAGTAATGAAACAGAGATCCAGAAAATCAGTTTCAGAGCGAAACATAAACTAAATATACGCAAAAGTAATGAAATGAGTAAGAGTAGTGATATGAGTAGTAACATAAATGGGAGTAGTGAAATGAATAGTCGGTGAAGGTTTTGAAAAAGAAATGCTATACAACTTCAATAAATATATTATTTTATATCTCTAAAAATAGCGGAAATATTCTAAGTGGACTTAGAAGCATAGCAGAAATATTCTAAGCGGACTTAGGCTAACAACCTAATTCCTGAAAAAATTTATTGTAACAGAAACCTCATAGAGATTTTATGTTCCATGCAGGAGATAAAGAAACGTATATCTATATATGTATGTATATATCATACAAAAAATATAAAAGGAAATGGAAAAAATTAATTCAAGATATATACACTATATTTAATTTATAAATTTTCAATGTAAGTAATTTTACATTAAATTATAATTAGTTTATGTATAAATCATTTATCTGTAGCAGCGAATTTTATAAATTATATTATCTAAAAATGTTAAATATTATCTAAAAATATTATAAATATTATCTAAAAATAATTTTCAATAATAAATGATAAACTCTTTCAGATGTTGAAATTTTATCGAATATCTACAGTTATTTTTAACTGTATTATTTTTATTTTAGAATACGCTAAACTAATCATTTTTTAAAACAAGAAATATATAAAAATTATGCGCGGGCGTGTATAAGTAATGTAAGTATACTTATATATATACATAGTTTTTATATATTTCTTCTTTTAAACATTCATTTAAATAAATGTGTATCCATGCAATGAATTTACTATCATCTTATTTTCTTTTCTAAAAAAAGCTTAAGATAGAAAGTTAAAAAGAATTTAAATCAATCCTGAGCTCTTTTTCAGATACAACAAGATTATGCTATCTAGGATGTATTATGATATATAAATTCAATGCATGTGCTCGATTTTGCAAAAATATTAAGAGATTGCTGGAATCTGTATTACCGATAAAACTAGCGTTTTTGACGTTTTTGCTCTTGTCGAATTTCTTCGTAATGGTTTCACAGAATAAAAATTTTTCCATGAAAACACGCTAATATACTTGTCGCTAATATATTTTATGTTCAAAGCTAGAGAAAAAGTCGAAACGTTCAAAGATTATTGGAATAAAAATTCAAGAATTAATTTTGCATACTAATTATCACGTCGACTCTCAATCGCCTTGATTTTGGATTCTTTTTCTTTTTTTTTTTAATTTAGAAGAGTCCGTTGTGGAAGATTATTTCTGAGATATTTCTGAAAATTTTCGGTGCTGTGTAAGTGTACTAAAGAATCACCTTAGATACAGCAAGTGATTCATTAATTTCTCTAAAATAATGCATCGTTTTTTTTTCTTAAATTATGGGTAAGTAAATTCATTTGTTCAATTCACTATTATCTCATCACTTTTTTTATAACTTAGAAGAGCGTACGCCTTTCCTGAGAAAATATTTTTCAAGCGGTTTAACTAGAGGATACAAAGATTGACTATTTTTAAATGACAAAATATCGTCGATTTTCTTAACTTCTTCATCAGTTGATAAATCGGCAGTTTTTTCGATTGTGTTATCAGGTGAACTCTTTTCCGATGACGCTGTGGATATCACATGTACTGACAATTTATGTCGATCCTTACTATGTACATTTTCCTAGGAGATTTTATATCATAGATGTATTATATTAATTTTTCAACTATTAAGTAACTTACTAAACTTTTCTCTCTCAAAAATTATGTCTCATAAAAAAATCATTTAATATTTTCTATTTTTACATGTTAAAACATTTTCCTTTCGGAATAACATTAAATGATATATAAGAGTAAATTGATTACCTTAAAGAAATTAAGTAATTGCTGCCGTGATATCGTCTTTAAGTAAGCCACTTCAATATTGACTCGATCGAAGTTATATTGTTGGCCCGCAATCTCATTCCAATACAAGGTACACCTTGCAATTAACATTTTTGGTTTTTCCAAACGTAATGTAGCTAAAGCTTTCTTGTTTTCTTCAAATTGCTCTTCTGTCATGGTAGATATGTGATTCTGGAATGTAATTATTAGTAATATTAACTTTAAAAATACAACTTTGTATTATCACATAAAAAATGGAGTAATATATTTAATTATAATATAAGATATTGTGTGATAAATATAAAAAAAGAAAATATAATTCCATTAATCAATGCATTAATATGTACTATTATTGCATATACTGTTGGAAAATTTATGAATCGAATGAATTATCGAATATAACACATATCATATATCCTAAACAGTTCACCCAAAACAATTCATTTTTGTATCCATTTTAACATAAGATGAATATATTAGAAAACAACATGGATATTAAAAAACGATCACAAAAAAGGTACTTATAAATTTAATACTGACACAGTTTGTAAACAAAAGTATATTTTTTTAGTATAATTAATATTTATGATATATTAAATTAACAAATATTTCAGGCAGTCATCTTAGGATTTACGTTTTAAAACACATTGTTTTTTATGTTACTTGTTCACTTACTCATAAATTAGATCATTTTGGCACTAAGAAACATTTAATATCAATTTAACACAAAATTTTTGAATAACATAATCATTATGTTAAATTAACACTCGAATATGTTAAAAAAATCAACACAAACGGTTAACGAGAACATAAGTGGATTCCAACACACAATTTCCATTCCAAATACACAATTTTTTTACCATATAAGATATTATACTTACCAACATGGAGTCTAAAAATAAATTGATTCGTTTTTCGACATATTGAGGATGTTTATCACTTTGTACAATGATTCGCAAGCCTTGTGTTCCATTCGATCTACGTATACCACTAAATACTATATAGCCTAATTGCTCCTTAGTTCTTAAAATATTAAAGCAAGGTTCCGCAATAATTTGTGCTAAGAGTTCTAAAAGCATATTCGACTCTGTTGATTGTAAACCAGTTGGATAATATACCATTGTACAAGAACTTTTATGTAAATTATTTTCTGCTTCATACAGAAAGTGGCAACCTGTAAAAAACACATATTACATATTGTTACAAATTGTTGCATACTACATCATATAAACAATATTAACTTAAGATCTAATCTAATTTCTAAAATAAAAATTTTATTATAGATAAAAAAATGACTTCAATAACAAATAATTTGTTACTTCCAATATTTCTTTTTTATATTAAAATAGATTAGGTTGTTCATTTTCATATTTTTAAATTTTTTTCTACAATAAAACATTTATATGAAACTGTTAGAAAATAGAAATAATAAAATTTTTCATGTTGAAATTCTTTAACGGTCAATTGTACTAATGTTACTTTAACTCTAAACAAGGAACTTAAAACTCTGTTCTTCTCTACTTCTCTCTCGACTTTAAAAAAATCCAGTGGAGTAGAAAGGAGACCAAATTCAAGCAGTCGGTCGTGAAAAAGTTGGGTCGATTCAAGCTTCAAATCATTTTATGGAAAAACAGATCCGAGTAAATCTGTCGGAGAAAACTGTGAACTAGAAGATTTTACCAACAGTTCGTATATCAGGTGTTTGAAATATTGAGCTTATTGATCCATTTACATTTTAATCAAATAGAATAACATTTTATATAAATTGGAATTTCCGGAACAAAAATAAAACGTGCACATTATTATGTATTTCAGACAATAAAAAATTTTCAACTTTCCCTTTAATATTCTCGATATACATTATTATGTATTTCAGACAATAAAAAATTTTCAATTTTCCCTTTAATATTCTCGATATACATTTTTCGAAGCCGTGTTTTAAGGCCACTTTAAATTCTTGAATTTTATCTCCTTTTTCCGCGAGAAAATTAAAGTAACGATAGTGCAATCGACATAAGCATAATAATTTTTTCAAATGATCATAAATGAAATTTGATCATGTTATATGCTTACCATTTTCTAGTTTAATTTCACGAGACAATACTAGTTGCTGTTCTAACAAGGGTATTATGTTAGGCACTCCAGTTGTCAACTTAGACTCAATTAGTTTAAGTATATCTGTAGCTTCCGTTACAGTCACATTACCATGTATTAAGCACTCGACGTGCACCTTACTGAGTAGCTGTGGTATAAACTGCTGGAGTCCCTCGACATTTAAATCTATCACAGAATAAATAATATAATCAAAAATATATCATAGAAATATTAAATGCTGTATATCATTAATATGTGCTGTAATTGTGCTAAGAACTAAAAAAAATTTAGAAAAGAGAGAGAAAAAAAAATAATTTTTTACAAAGGTACAAGTTCTCTTTTATGCTTACAGGTAGTAGCTTCCAGTAATTCTTCCTTGAGCCAAGCTTGCTCTGCTAATAGGGCTACAAGATAATAGACAGCATGTTGATAAGGCTGTTCAGCAGCAAAATTTTTGAAGCTCCTGATATACTGTAATAATTCTACATAAATATGTTACTTAATTAAATTAAAAATATTGATTGTATTTATTGTACGTACTTTTTCCTTTAGAATTTCAAATCTCTTCGGATCAACTTTAAAATTTATCATTCGATCCATGATTTTTTCTAACAGCACACGTTGTTTGTTATCATAACCACCTATAGAAAGCTATAAAAAGAATTGATATTTCTTTTAAATTATGAATATTTTTATAAAACAGTTGATAAACATTATTACATAGGAATAGAATTGAGCATATTTACGAATAACAAATTAAAAATATAAACGATTTATGAATAAGCAATTTATGTATATATGTGAAATAGCATTTGTTTTAAACATTATTAATGTTAATAACAAATTGAACAATAATTTATTCGAATAAACATTCAAATTTATTTAAATAATATACATTATATTTTATTATTATTATATATATACTCACTGTTATTCCATATTTAAAACTGCTAAGATCCCATCGTAAACCAGCTAAATCAGCAGCATATGTATATTCGTTAAGAGAATCGCGAAACAGCTTAATAAACATATAAGTGAAATTGCAACTAAGGGGATCCATATAGGCAAATGGGCTATAAATTAGAGACAAAACAAACATTGTGCATAATTACAGAAAATATTTTTTTGTTATAAGACATTATATTTCATTCTCATCTTTAAATAACATATTTTAAGAATCATAATTGCAAAATTAAGTGTATTTTTTTTAAATAGTTTCAGTAATAATCAACTTATTAATATTATTTGGAATGCACATTAATATCTACTAATCTCATCATATTGTGAATTAATAGTAAAAATCATTTAAGTTGCCAGAATATTCCAAAATTACATTTAAAAATATTTCAGTATTACACATTCGTTTAGAGCAGCAACATGTCTTTCATAATCACTTAATACATACCTGAAAAATTCGAAGATCATCTTTGCTTTAGGCACAAAAAATTCATCGTCCTTTTTATACCAAAGTCTTACAAATGATGTATCTTCCAAAATAATAGGAAACTTTTCAACCTGTAAAATTTCACTTGTTAATATGATACAATGATATGTAAATATATATACATAATGAGATCAAATAGGACAAAGGACCATTTCATGTACAAAAACAAGTCAAAACTCAAATTATTCATCAAATTAATATCTCATTTTTCTTATTTATATCATGATCTCTTAGCTTTCTGTAAAGATGTAAACTAATCTTTAAATATCAGCATATATTTTTGTAAAGTTAGTACAAAAATATATTAGGTGTTGGAATTAATTCGTAGCGTTTTACAAGTGATGGGAAGTACTTTCATTAATGTATTTTTTAATGCTCATGTGAAATAAATAACATTCTTTCATTAAAAAACGCTACGAATTAATTCCAACACCTAATATATTCAAACGCACTTTACATATATTATTATATAAAAACTATACATGTGTAAAAGAGACAGAATTTATTTTAAGTTACTTTAACATTAATTAAATTCTATTTCATATCAAACTTCACAGTATAGTTTACGCTTCATGGAGATTTTGCTTTGAGTATCACAATGATCAAGAATTAATATTACAAAAAATGATAGTTTTAATTACGTTAGTTTGTGGCTTGATATCAAATGTAGTTGCTATAAATTCATTCTTGGGAGGCAATTTCAGGTCGTCGTTAAAGCTAGGGGAGTTCCATATGTCCATTATTTCCTTGGATATCTTCACTTTCTTATATTTAGTACCATACCAACTTTCAATTTCATCAGCTATATTTTCATATGCTTTTGCAGCTATGTGAATCCTAACATTTTTCGGGATCAAATATCCCATTATTTCCTCGATTAAGTCAGGCCGCCATTCAGGGTTAACAAGGTGCGCGCACAAAATTTCATTCATGGGAAATTCTTGCAACGCTCGAACAGTAAATTTCACATAAGAACGAGGCGAAGACTTTTCTTTAAAACGGAAGTTTATATTGTCAATATCTTTATATTCCTACAAATGTACAAAATGCATATTATTTCATATTTAATATACGATATTGAAGTACAAAACGTCTGATAAATTGCGATAACATAATTTTCCGGACATTCTACATAAAATTATAATTTATTTTGTCAATTACATCATAAATCCATTTGATTGGTCCTTTCAACTTAAGCATATTGATATACTGAAACACCAGTAGAACAATATCTTCGATATGCTTAATACCTTCTTCGGTCAAATCGACAAGAATATTGAAAATACTGAAGCCTCTGGCGGCAGGACGTAGTCCGGATACTAGGGAGTTACACCATCCCTTAGCTTTCAAAGCCGATAATAATGAACCTTCTCCTTCATGTCCAAGCAAATGAGAAACGTAATGTTCAGGCTATATTGACAAATTAATAATAAATATAAAAAAATACATACGTACATACACGCATGCACACACATACAGGCACTCACACATGCACACACATATACAAGATGTCCCATTTTAATTTCTTCAGGCAAATATCTCGAAAAATATGGAAAATATAGAAAAATGTTTCAAATAAAAGTGGAACGGTTTCGAGAGGGATGTATTTTGACTTTTTTTCGAACACTGGAACGAAGCAACTCATTCCCATAATTTAGAACGTTAAATACGACTACGATTTTTGAAATTATATCAGCATGTCACATATTGTAATTATAATAAAATATTTAAAAATAGCCCTTTCTTGCAACTTTAACTGTCAATTTCTTAAAATTGTAATGTGATGGAACAATTTAAAAAGCGGATTCGTATTCAACCAAAAATCAACGGAAAATAACTGATCTCGTTTTAATGTTTTGTTTTGTAATTATACTTAAAAAAAGAATTAACAATAAGATATAATATTCATTTAAAGTATCAAAACCAAAAGTAACAAAGCCAAAAAAAAAATATATTATATTACCGAAGACCGGTAATGTGG
Source organism: Acromyrmex echinatior (assembly GCF_024713525.1). Classification (NCBI taxonomy): domain Eukaryota; kingdom Metazoa; phylum Arthropoda; class Insecta; order Hymenoptera; family Formicidae; genus Acromyrmex; species Acromyrmex echinatior. The sequence continues at coordinate 6,778,248 of NC_141855.1, read as the reverse complement.
ACGCATATCTGGTAAAGGAAACGAAATATCTAAATTTCTTGTATCCTTTATTGGAACAATATACCACATAGTGCGAAAATGTTCATCTTTGAATGGATGTTCAGGCCATATTGGAACTTCAATTTCCTTGTTTCGTAACTCACAAAATAGATCTACTACCATATTTTCAAGTTCATCTAAACTCTCTAAATAAAAAATTTATTTGTTAATATAATGTATAGTAATGTTTTCAGATGTTCTAATCATAAATAGATTCAATATCGTACCTTTTCCAAGAACAGACAGTGACATAATATTTGCAGAATAATACTTTTCATGAAACTCTAGTAGTTTATTTCGAACATTAATGCCTTTTTGTTTCGGTATTGTGTCTAATGTTTCTCTATTTCCTGTGCCGAATTTCGAAAACGGATGATTTGAGCTCGCAGATGATTTGTCTAATTGATCAAATCGCCACGTATCATTCGCTATATTTTTCTCGTGTTCTGAATTTATAGCATTTAGTTCTAGCTCAGTCAAGTTCTCCATAAAGAGAGGCGCTAAGAAAAATTGAGCAAAACGATCTAAAGCGCCTTCTAATTTCTCGGGAGTTACATCGAAATAATAGGTGGTGTGATCTAAATGTGTTGATGCGTTACTCATACCACCATTCTGTGACAGAAATATATTGTAATCATTCTCTTGAGGATATTTCTTCGTTCCTAGGAACAACATATGCTCGCAAAAGTGCGCTAATCCAGGTAGGTCATCTGGATCGCACATATAGCCTGTAACACATATTTTATATCTAAACTTTAAAATTAATAATTTGACAATTATTAATAAAAATATGTTAGTTCCATCATATTATAAAATACAACTAAATCCAGTAAAAAATGTTAACAATATTAACAATATAAAGTGATTAAGAAAAATATACACAGATGATAAAAAAAAATCAAAATATTGATCTCAATATATTGATCAAAATATTGGCCTAAAGGCATAGAACAATCGTATGGAATGCATAAGATCCGGGTTCGATTTTCTCTATATGACTGCGGTCGATTTGGACCCTTTCAGCGCTTTTCAGTACTTCTATTCTTATTTTACGTCTAATGAACGATAAAGACAAAATGGTGATTACAAGCGCTTAAGCGTGAGCATCCAAATCGACCGTAGCCTGTATTTGTTATAATTTATAATATGTATAAAATGATTTTATAAAAATGTTCTTATAAATCGCTAGAAATATCGAGCAAAATAGCAAAATAATATAATTACCGGCATTAATGTCCATTGCAACAGCACTTTTATCAGTTGTTGGATCGCTTATTAAAATAACTTTCATTTTATTAGTGAGTACTAAACCTCTATATAATCGGTCATCATTTTGTGATTTTATTATATCATCACATCGCTTTTCCACACGTTCAGTCATATTGGTCACCGAAGCAATAGATTCAGAAATTTGATTTCTAAACATGAAGAAAATGCAAATAAAAATTTTAAACATGAATTTGTTAATCTATTATATATCGCTATTCATCAATGATGCTGAAAAATATTCTAAAACTAGAGCGGGACTATTCCGTTATTTTCAACCTTTTAATGTAATACAAAATTTACAACAACAAACAATATCTTTTTGCAATAGTGCTTTTATAACTATCTTATACAATCATAACTACTTCTTAAGAACACAAGTATTTTAAATGTTCAGTTACGCTGCTCAGAAACATAAACAATGTCATGAGAAATTGACTTTACTATAACCTTGCTGTACTCTATATATTAAATATATATGTATAAATGTAATAAAATAGTACATGAACTCTTACATGGATTATGAAGTTAAGTTTCCATAATTTATTATTATTAAGACAAAATATTTTCTCTATTCTCAAATCAAGTTTTTGTCTATTTCAGATTTCTTTATCTCAAGTCAAGTTTTCCTTCAATTTCCATTTATGTTCTAACTGCACAGGTATGTGCAAAATAAAAACATATATACTTTGTTTTTGTCACTTATTTCCTTATTCCATCATGTTTAAATAACAAACATACAAGTAGGAAAATAACACAAAGTTGAAACAAAGGAAAACTTAACCTTAGATAATTAATAAAAAAAAGCCAATTGATAAAAAAAACTGATAACAATATATCACTGGAAAATAAATTTAATTGATTGTAATACTTTTCTTTACTTAATATTGTGGATGTATTTATATGCATGTAGCAAATTTAAAAGAAATATAAAAATTGTATCGCGGTAAAAATTTTTCATGTGGAATGTGTATATAAACATGTAGTACAGGGTGGGCCATCTATTGGTACGTTTTTAAAAATGCGATCAAATGAGCATACATTGATATTTTTTATTAATTTTTTTTTTGTTGTGAAGCTAAAAGTATCCGCGTCAAGAATGAAAAACGATTTCGTTCATGTGGCTCCCTCTACTGGCCTTACAGTATGCCATTCGGTCACCCCAATTATTAATGACATTTTGGACTATTGTTTTTCAAAGCTGGAATTGTCTCACACTTTGGGCCACAGCCTCAATATTCTCGGGTGTGCGCACTGTCCGAGCTCTGGGACCACTTCTGTCATCCACTAACATCCCTTTCTCACGAACTTTCCTCACCAATTTGCGTATAGCTCCTTCGGTGCTCCATATTTCTTTTCAAAATTCGTACAGTTTCGGCGACACAGCACTGACTTTGAAAATAAGTTTTTAAAATTTCAAAACGCTCTTCAAGAGAAAACATGTTGTTTCGTGCCGCGGACGGTATGACTAATAAACTGTCAAAATTTCGGGTCTGTAGCTCGTTCGGTGTTGCCATACGACGAAATTCAAAAACGTACCAATAGATGGCCCACCCTATATAAACATATTCACAAACATATACATAATTATACATGGAATATATCTGTACATATTCATACATCCTTCTTTCTTTTGTAAAATTACTGTTTAATATAATAAAAATAATAATAATGAGAAAACATAAAAAACAATTAGAAGGATAATTTCACATTATTTCTTTTAGAAAAAAATAAGTTTGGAGAAATATAAAAGAACTGCTCATATATAATTATACATAATTGTACTTATATAAAATTATACTTATGAAATTATACATAATTGTATATAACAATTTTTTTTACAACAAACAATGTGAAAATTATTTTTTAAATTATTTTTCATGTTTTCTCATTATTATTTTTATCACACTAAAACAGTAATTTTAAAAAGGAAGAAGAGTATATAAACATGTATGGATATATTCCATATATAATTATATTAATTTTGTATGTTTATGAATGTTTATATATTTTTATATACATATTCGCGCAAAAAATTTTTTATCGCGATATAATATCTATAAGATATGCATTTCAGAGATATGTATTATATATTAATTAATTATCAACAATTTCAGATATGTGTTAATTAATTACTATCAACAATATACAATTTATAAAATAAATAAAATTATTCATTTTTCCTAAAGCTTAATTTACTAAACAACTGCTATATTTAATTGTTCGTTATTAAAAAACTGTGAATGCATTTTAACTTGAAAAAAAAGAACATAAATCACGAGAATCCATACTAAAAAGATCGCGCGCGCGTCTGATAATTTTGGATCATACTCTGCACGTTACATTAAAACAAAAATGTCAATAATGAATATTCAAAATTGTGTATTGAAATCAATTTTGCTCTTTCCTGCAATAGAACAATTAATTGAGCTGTGATAATTCACAAAAATGAAAGCAAAAAATTGTTGCAACTGATACATAAGAGAAAAAAAAAAGTATAACACGTGTACAGTTTCACAGTTTACGTTACCACTCTTAAGCTCAAATAACATATGGTTGTGTAGCCAACAGTTAACTAATAAGCGACAGTATTCTTACTTGCAGGTACAACTCTCCACGTGGGAGTTCTTGTCATTCTGATAAAATGACGTCATCATGAAACGTCGAGGACAGGACTTCACGTCGGACACGATACAAATTTATTGTTTCCCGTTTTTTCTGTCACTCGGTCACCTAAATTTCATCACTACTAACCTTGGCTTCGCGGAACAGTTGCGTGAATAACACAATATACACACACTCTTTCTCTCTCTCTCTCTCTCTCTCTCTCTCTCTCTCTCTCTCTCATACGCACGGTGCTTCCATAATAAGAAAACAACACATTCCAAGCAGAATAACAAGTCATTACAATGTCACAATGATATCAAAATAACTCCAAAATGATCATTAAAAGTCATTTTTCAATCATTTCCGATTCAATTTAATATCATTTTGACATTATTATGACTTGTTGTTCTGCTTGGGATTCGCACAAAGATCTATTACCTCGTAAAAAGAAAAAAAAAAGTGACACTGATAAAATCACTTGGCGTCGTGTTGAGGTTAGGTACACCTACATGCCAATGAAATTTGAACGGAAACTCGTAGTTCCTGACAATCGATATTGTCGTGAAATCGTCCACCGAGGGAGTCGGTTCAACAAATTGCCAATTGTGCTAAACCACTTCGATTTAATGATCGACGTAAACACTCGATATGATGACGCGGCGAATGACAGGAGCGGTGTTCTTATCAGGTATACATAGGACGATGACACGATGACGAGTGACAAGTGGCGTACTCGCGTTTGCGGAGAAACGTAGGTACCTGAAGAGCAGGCGAGATTGTGCGGATACGAGCGACACACGGGATTTTAACGCGTGCGTGACGAACATCAGAGCAATCGGAGCATCCGAGGACGGAGATGAATCTGACGAATTGCAAAGTCGGAGCAGCACGAAGTTCTACACTCGCTTGTACTCGCTGTCCGCTGTGATCCGCTGATCAAATCAACTTATATCACTGGTTGTCGATTGACGGTTCTATATTAGCGAATCATCACGATGCAACGAGTATGGGCCACCTTCATTGTAATTGGCTAAAATAGAATCGTTAACCAGTAACCTTAATCAGAAGTAATGCGATTATAGCTTTATGGTTTAATGAATAAATAAAAGCTATGATAGGAGCGTGTTGGATGTTGGAACATGCGACATGACAAATCTAATATGATGCCTCCTATGATCTGTGATAAGTTAAGTTATACGTGTCGTGATGCTATAGTATTGCGCGGTTACAGTGGCTGCGTTCAGCAGAAAAAAGCAGCTTTGCAACTATTGTAAAATTCTTTAATATGATTGGTCCTGCCCTTAGTTCTTTACTGGATTTAAATATATAAACCAATCATATCTAAGAATTTTATAACAGTTGCAAAGATTTTCTTTTGCCCAATTGCATCAATGTCACTTTGACTTTAAGCGAGACTTAAAACTCTATCTGTCTCGTTTTAAAGCCAAAAAGAGACAGAGACAGAGAGTTTTAAGCTTTGCTTAAAATCAAAGTAATGTTGGTGCAACCGAGTCTTAAACTATAAAAACCGGCTATGAATACCGGTCATAGATATCAATCGATTAGTTATTTAACACAAAACTTACTCAGCGTATTGTTTGACAGATTAAAAAAGAAACACTGTATAACCTGTTGTATACTGTTAAATTAACCAATGGAAACATAGTTCAAGGCTCTTTAAACAATAATCGCACATGCAGAATCAGTGTGATGCAAGAAAAAGTATCGGAGTGCTACGAAGCATTTTGGCCAGTCAGAAGAAAAAATTTTACTAATTGAACAATAAAAAAAATTTTTTTTTAACATTATGTATGATATTATATTACAGAAAATGCATTATTATTTTATTGAACTTAATTAAGCTGTCAAACTGTGTGTATTTGACTAACGTAGGAGGCCAGTATTTGTCTTTTTTTTTTTATATGTCTGTTTTCATAACAAATGTCAACATTTAACGTGATTTTAATTGGCCACAGCTAAATCACATATTAATGTAATGTATTATAATATATATACATATATAAATTACAAAAAATAAGTAAGTTCATTAGAATATTTACAATTTTATTTACTTTACTTATCAACAACTCATAAATTTTATTCATTATTGTAATCTCCCAAAACATATATACAATCGACCCAAATCGATTCTTGAGCAGTCTTTAAGCACATTGAAGTCAGTTGGAGATTAATTGCGAAATAAAGATTAGAATTTAATCACGCAGAATAAAACAGAAATTAAGATTATCTGACCGATCGAAATCTAATCTCTAACTCGCAATCCCCCAATGCATAATATGAGACGGACTTAACGGATTTGACGCACGCAGTTCGCCGTTTATCTATCGATCACTTCGTGACGCGCGTTTAGTACAGACGCACACCGTGAGGCGCGGCCGGCGGCGCGGCCGCCGCCGTCGGCGCGCAGTGGCCCTTGTACGCGCGTGATGCGCGGATGTACGCGTCGCGATTGTGCGAGAGAGAGAAATCGAGTTGCTAATCATGCTGTACATCGTCGGTTCGCTGGTTTCCGTAACAGCGGTGTAGGTATATACGCGCGAAACGATTCATGATCTTGAGCGACCGCGGGGTGTCAAGCGCGCATCGTAGGATTACGTGTAAAGTAAACAGACGCACGCACGTAAAAGCTCGTGCGCGCGCGCACGCGCGAGCAAGCGATCACAGCCAGGCAGACGTTAAAGCGTACAAAGCAGCATCTCGCGATCAAGTGTATAGTCGACGGTCGGTGTGGTATGCCTGACAATCGAATCGGTCGACGACAGGCGAAGTGAACTGATTGCATACGTGCCAGACGGCTCGAGAGTTACTGCGTGAAGTGAGGAAACGCGCGATCGGCCGAAGCGCGACTACCTTCAGAGAGTTCAGAGCGACATCGACAGTGGCATCGCTCGGGCGGGCACACCGCCATCCGTGCCGCGCCGGGCGGCTCGTCCGTAGTACCTTCCCTTGCTTGCATGCCACGCTTCGAAACGAGAATCGGAGCTGCCTGTTGGTGTTTCGTCGTGCTTATCGAGGTAGGCCGGCTTCGCCAATATCTCGCGTGTACCTAAACCGGCGGTAAGTTCTCGACGGTTCTGGGCGGATTACGCCAGACGTCATTTAAATGTATTTACTGAATTGTATGGAATTGTACGCGTCCTGACTGTCGGTCTCTTTCAACTGTTCTCTGCGTTTCTTGAGTTTAAAGTGCAATACATACGTCTATTTAAGCTTCGGATAGAGATACGATAGCGAAAACGATATGGAAAGAGAGAAAGAGAGAGAAATATTTGCTGTTAATTTTCTAGAGCTGACGCCAAATCTGTAATACAATTACTAAAGCTGAGGCCATAAAACTCCATTTAATTATTAATTAAAAGGTACTAATTAATTTCAAGAAACCAAAATAATATAACTATAAAAAAAAGAATAAATTGTAGAATATATTTTAATAAGAATAATTGAAATTTGCAGATGTAATATAAAGAAAATTGAATTGTTTGACAAAGAGATTTAGTGGATCCAAATTGAGTAGATTCAAAATTCTGACAGCCCCGGAGGGTTAAAAATAAATGATACGATGGATCTTGCATCGTAATCGGTATTAAGTAGGTATACTATAGAGAGAAACGAAAAACCAATACTTGAATAATCACTGGAATCGATCGCCCCTAGATCGACTTGTCTTATTGACTGCGTTCAACAGAAAATACACCTTTGCAAATATTACATAATTTTTTAAATACAATTAGCCCTTAGTTTCTCACCGAATCTAAATGTATAAACTTGTATAATAATATTGAAAAAACTTGCAAAATTGCTTTTTCTGATGAACACAACCGTTGTCAAATTACACTTTTCATACTCGGCGCCTTCGACCAGAGAGGGTTTCGATCGCTCCTACGGCGATTAATGACGTAATGATCCTGCTAAGTGCATCACCAGTTGAGCGCAAGTTCATAAAAGTTAACTTTGCCGCGCAAAGCAATTCGAGTTTCTTCTGGAGCCGAAAATAATATTGAAGTGACACAGGAAATCTATTTTATCTCTCCAATTACTTTCTATATTAGAAAAACTTGACTTTATCTTTTTAAAGTACACGTGTATATGACGTTAAAATTATCGAGATGCTTTTTTATTAAATACTGGAGCAAGTTGATGTCTAATACGTTACATTTTGGGGGGGGGGGGAACAATTAAGGATCAAATAACATTCCAGTCAGAAAAAAATATCTCTTAAGCCTTATGTGTGCTGGAAACTTCTCCGAGATCTCGGAGAAGTTTCTAGAGAAAGAATTTACATATTACATTGGGACAATTCGATCACATAAACAATGTGATTGGTCAATTTTTTTTTTATTCGAGATTTCTAGCATCATGGACTCAAAGTTTTATACATTTTTCGACTCCAATCATTTGTTTCATTTTTATATTATTACTTATTAGACATCGTTAGACACGATGCGTTCTAATTGCATCATATTGCATTTCTGTGAGCGACTAATGTTTATTTCTGTCAATATCTGTTTATTTTTAATTTCAGTTTAATTTACTCTCTATTTTTTATAATTCAAATACAAATTGGGAAAAAATAAAGAATAACTTAAACCGAGGTTAAAGTTTTTCTACATTAGTAGAAATAGTCGACCGTCTTTTTCTGTAATGTTTTTTTACTATTATAACTTTTCTGTGTATAAAAAAAGTGATTATATATTCGTTTTATTATTTTGTTTCAAGCAAGAGTGCCCAAATATTCAAATGTCTTGCTTGTTTTAATTAACTTTCTTTTATTTCACAATATATTATCAGTATTTAAATGAGTATTTAAATGAATATACAAGATGTCTTAATATGTAGATGCTTTTTTTATTCTTTCAAAAAAATTAAGGAAGACAAATGTGTACGAAAAAAAAAACTTTAAACTGAACTCTGTTGAATTGGAGACTGTTTGATATAGAAACTGTTCTCGTGCGTTTTCACAGAAAAATATTGTAGAGTATTCTAGAATCATTGAGATCGAACTGCCTGTCTATTTCGGAGTCCCCTTAATTCCCAAACTCTTATCCTGACGAAATATGCGTGAAACGAAAATGTCATCGCTCGCTTTCCGTCTTTTACTAGTTTCTCACTCCACGCATGGCCATGCAGTCACGTGGCAAACGGCATAGTGGGAGAGCGACGTAAGAGAAGACTTCCACTTGAGGGGAACAGCTGTTCCAGAATAAAAGAGGATTCGGAATAGAAGGGCTTTACCGTAACATCTAAAATATTGAAAATTAAATTCCACGAAATTAGGATACCATAATTCTGTTCAAACTCGAAACATTGACAATCGTCTGACAACATCAGAGAATTGTCAATTAACATAGTTTTGCACGCGTATATTCGAAAGATCGTATTCATGTGATCGGCTTCAAAATAGTTGAGACAATTAGTAATTCTTGAAACGCACGTGAAATATCCAGTAAAAGAATTTGTCTCATATTCTTGAAGTTCTTTGTGGAATTTTGCTCTAAAGAGTGAAAATTCTGCCTCTTGAAAAAGAATTTTCAGTTTTTAGGAATGAAATTTCACTTTTTAGATATTCACTTCGAAGAATTTAGAGAGTAGAAACATTCGTTTGTTCTTTATAGCTAAATTTTCTGTTTCTTTCATCTTCCCCATACTCTAAACAATCGATGTGAATGTAACGCATATGCTGTATAATTCTTACCGTGTTGATGTTAATATTAACATCATGAATTATATCCACACTATAATAATATTGAACAAGGTTTTAAATTCACACCATGTTGATTAATATTAATACCATGGTAAAATTATACAGGGCGAAATTTTCGAACAAAATACCAAAACAAAAAAGGTTTCGAAAAAAGTTTTTAATAAAAAGTTTATTTATAAATTTTTATTTTAAGCAGTAATTTTTGAGATATAAGGGATTAAATGTGGCCAATCATAAATTATATTTAGATAGCCACCTGTCCATGAGTCACACGCGGCATGTATTTGTGGGTGTTGATGAGTTCACTTCAATGATAGTCACAAGTAATAATCTAAACATAGCTTATAATTGGTTATATTTAAACCATTCGTATTCTAAAAAATTACTGCTTAAAATAAAAAATAATAATTACTTTTTTATTTAATTTTTCAAAGAAAAAAACCTTGCTGCAATATTTTGATCCACGAATTTTGAGACACCCTGCATAGACACCGCATGGTGTGTGTTAAATCCACAACGATATTTTTTAGAATGCATTTCCTCTCCACTGTCAAATTCTATATTTATTTTTAAAGAGTGAAAACATAGTGCAGCTACGAAGAACAGATTTCGTTTCAACATCAAAAGAACCACGTGCAACATACATAGTGACACGACGTTTATCGTCGTAGAACCTACTTGCCGCTTTGAAATGACAAGTATATTCTTTCGAAGATCGGAAGATTCGATATGAAAACATTATTTCATTTATATGACGACTCCCGGTGGTCGAGTCAATGTCGTTAAATCACGATGATTACGGCATTGGTCTTTATTGCTCGGAAGTAGGCAGTTTTCGTTTCAGGGACTTTCGTTTATAGGTACAGTGAGACAGAGAGGAACGATACTAGGGCTGTTGCTCCAACGTTGATGAGTCGTTTCACGCTCTTGACGTTTAGTAATGGCCATTTAGCACTTTCATGTACCGGATGTAAAAGAAGTCACGCGCCAGTTTCCGCAGATGAATTTTTTTTCTTTTATTCCTCCATTATTCCGTTCATCAAACGTATGAGAGATGGATAAAAGTAAACGTTGCATTAACGGATACATGTTATCTGTTCCTTCAAATTTTCTTTTGATGAGAAAAAAATTATATGAGAAAAATTAAACTCAGAATTTCAACAGTAAAATATTTTTGGTCCCTAATTAAACATCAACAAATAAATTATAATTTGGAGATAGAATAATATAGAATCGAAAATCCTGATTTTTTTAAATTTAATTGAAATAAAAAATTCATGGATTTATATTGATAGACCTATGCTGAGTATTTATTGTGCTTCAAAATCAAACTTAAAAGATATTTGTTGCTTCCAAAGGACAAATTCTAAACACACCACTAGAAAAACAAGAAGATGATTGTTATACGTTAGATATTATTAATTTATTTTGTCGTCTTAATCAGTCATTAATCCAAAGACGGATTCAAGAATTTAACTCTGGATCTCGCTTTACATTTGTACACCGGACACTTCAATCAACCTTGCATCTTATCGCGAGGTTAAAAAAATGTCATTGAACGTTTTGCGCTGTTCCCCAACAACCCGTGTCAAAGAAATGGGAATTTTATTCCGTCATTGGTGCTCGGATTGCGTGAAGCTGCGTTACTTGCGGTGGATTAACCGGCCGATCTCTCAATCGGTCTCATGTACAACCACGTGTGTTAATGGTTATCCAGCGCGACCGCGTTCACAAGGACATCACACCGGTAATCGACTCGCCGAGTCTTTCCATTCTTTGCGGAGCGTGAAGTTATTGAACCATGCAAATTAACTACGTAAACGAAAAAATACATTTCTTAGGCACTGTAAAGAAATTGGCCACTGAGTGCAAGCGAACCGGACATGATTAATGTACGTAGTCATACATGCATATACAAGGTGGATTATTAGCAATGTAACTGAGAAGGGGAACTGTCCTACACACTATATTATATGCACGAGTTACGATTTAAATCCTTTACATTTTTTTTTACATTCTTTAACGATACGAATAATTTCAATACATCTACATACGCTTGTATCGTATAAATACTATATGAATTTGCATGCATATCAGATATTCGGAGCACGTGCTTCTTGTTTAAATGTTAATCTTGATTCTTTAAAAAACATTTTTTCAATTATTATTTATTTTTATTATATACGTTAAACATTGATATGTCAGATTATAAGCCTACACGAAATATGTCTTTTGCCTCTTTAAGATAAAGTCTAAATCGTTGCAGTTTAAATAATCACGATCATGATGCGAACATTTAGGCAGGAAGTACGCGCTACGAATATATGTGCAACTTTACGCGTTAATGAATTTATGACCCTATTTGTACTTATACTTACACTCTAACATGTGAATACACATTTTGGCTGACTTCGGCCAAGCTCCAGTTATTTTAACCGGCGATTACCAAATAATATCTATTTTATTAGCATAGAAAGAATTATTAATTTCTTTGTCCCTTAATACATAAAAAGGTTAAGCTAAATCCTATTTCTATTAATCTAGATTAACTTTAAAGCTTAGCCCATTTCTATCAGTCTAGATTAACTCGGCTTTATAATCTCCGACTCAAATTACTCTTTATTTTTTCCTAACACTAGAATAAAAATAAAAAGTGAGTTGAACCGAGATTAAAACTAATTTATTGCTACAAATAAACATAAAAAAGAATCATAGCGAATCACATATTAGAAATGATACGAATTTAGATCCATGAGAATAAATTCTAATTAAAGACCTATTTCGTAATTAAAGATCTATTTCATAATTCTTCACGACAGTAACGATATCGTTACAGTCGTTGAAAATTACAGAATAGTCCCCTTAAATATGAGAATTCCTAATATTCGGTCAAAGCGGATCTTATATTAGTGTTTAAATATTTCTTTGTGAATTTATATATTCTGATTCTGCGTGCCGAAATCTTTTTTGATCTTAAAATGTCATCGTAAGAATCAGAGTAATAATATCACTTATTAAATTGACAAGCAATTTAATAATTTTGATGCTAATAAGCATCTTTATAGGAATATTAATATTTTTCACATTATCAAATTATTCGTAAGATTTTCTCTAACATCTAATTATTTATTGATATTTTTATTCAAAACCAAAAAAGATTTTTTGCTCTCAGTTTGTAGAATTAAATATATATATAAATTCACACACATAAATATTGAAGCACTAAGATCCGCTTTGAATATAAAAATTCTCATATATTTAATTAAATTAGATTTTACTGAATTATACACTAAAATTTTAGTAATTCTATTAGTTGCATTAATCGCCAATTAAATTATAATCAAAATTTCGATTCAAGCTCCAATTAATTTAATCAGTAATTAATTCGGCGATCGAAATCATCCATATAGGATTTTCGGAGTACAGTTCATCGTTTCCTTATAAAAATATAAAATTTACTTTTTCTCCCAACCTCTAGTTCAACATGAACTCTATAATAAATATTATTAATTCTCTCGAGGGGGGATTAAGCGTGAATTGCGTACGACACTTCGTTAATGGAGCTGGTGGGGTTAACATTGCTGTTCTCGTTGATGAATTATTCAGCGTGCACAAATCCACGAGAAGTAGAATGATGATCCTCGCGGAATTGTCGGAGCCAAGGTTAAACGCTGAGACGCGTCGCGCGAGCGCGCCGTTTGGCACTTGCGAAATTTCTCAGCGGCCGAATCCCAACCATTTGGATTTCGCACTGAAATTACACGGCATTGCGTAATCGCGCGCGACCGCCGCTGCGTTGCACGCTACTGCTCGTTGTTTATTGCTCACTTCACCCAACGCGCTCTTCTATGATGTGTAGTCGTAGATACCGCGAGAGACACCATCGTCCAGAAGGCACACGCCTTTTATCTCCGGGATTTTTTATAGCTATTTATAGAGAATGTTAAACCTCGCTAATGACCTTGATCTTGCGACGCATTGTGCAGAATGAAATTTCTGAATCAGCTTCATTTTAAATTAAGCATGAATTGTTTCTAGTTTCGGAAATGTGTCATTAGAAATGACGTAACCTTTCACCTGATCTAAAACTCATTTCTTTCTATATTTCCCGTGCGAAGTTTAGTATAAAACTACATTTACACCGAGAGATTTTGCGATCTGATCTATATTTTGGGTCACCAAAAAACGAGATTATAGAGAAGATAGGTCATCTGTTCATTGTTTATATACCAATGAGCCTAAATTATTGAAAGTCGAATTTGTGATGTAGGCCGCGGTTTAATGCATGGTAGAAATATATATAGAAAATAAAATGTTGAGTAATTATTAGATCAGTTACATATTAAATCAGGTTTGGAGCCATGACGCAAAAAAACTTAAGCAATAAAACGTAAGCAGTAAGGAAATCAATATTGGATTTGCTGCTGCTTACATTATGGCCTTACAGTCTCTATTATGTTGACCAATTCGCTTATTATTTACTTAATGCCTAAGTTTTTTATGTGCTATTAAATTTTGGATTTTGTTTCACATAGAAAGATGATATTGCTACATTTCAAATTTTGCTATTATAATATGCTATTATAATATTTCAAAATAATTTACAAATACTTCATGCGCGGTAACTAAAAGCGATTTTCTTTTAATGCAAAGTGTATTTGATTCAAGAAATTGCAAAATGTATAATATGTTTTGAGATCGAAAGCATCTCTCGAATGTAAGCTTTAAAACTTGTAAGCTGAATCTTACTCCATGGAGTGAAATTTCATTTTTATAAAAAAGATTGAAAATTAAGCCACTCTTTCAAAATTGACTTAATTTTCACTCTTTAGAATCTCTCTATAAAATAATGAACTGTATGTTTTGATAATATTTAATTTATTTTTTAATATTTTTATTATAAAAATTAAATTTATTTTTTATACTTTGAATGTTGAATATTGCTGAAAAAGAATTCGCGAAATAATTTTTTTTTTTTTCGAAAATTAACTTTTTTAAAAAAATATAAATTTATATAATAAAATTTATATAATGGATAATTTATATAATGCACGTTACAATAAGATACACAAACAGATACACACAGATACAAGATAATACACAAACAAATTGCTTAGGAAAAGGAAAGAACATTTTTATTTGATATTTATCTATTTTTTTCTATGACGATTGCACACAGTATTGTTGACAGACTCCGCTTATTGTCATTTTATTTTTAATCACTTTTCTTCTCGCGTTGATCTCATCCACTGCTTTGCATTTTCTGTGCACGTGCAGAATGACAAGTGCCATACTCTGTTTGAAGGAGTTCTGATTGGAAATACGAAATGACAGAACATAAATCATCGATTTTATCGTTTTTCCGAGAAAACATGACGACGTTTTAGGATCTTTCATGTTTTTCTATGCAAAATTTGGGCGAAGATGTAAGCATCGTGAGGGAAACGCATAGCAAATAGGCACCCCGTTTTACTTTGCGTATTCGACAATGCGTGCGCGTTTGCCTTTGCCTCCGCCTTTGATGCGATGTATTTATACTATCAAGTGGTTCGGAGCGCTCGGGACTTGCAATAATATTTATCTACGGCAGCAACTGCAAGCCCGCGTATTCTATATATACGGGATGTCCTAAAAAATCGCTACTCTCTTTCAATCACAGGTTATTTAACATTAGCATTGATTTTAAAGAGGATTCAATGCATGATTTACTATCTTCAACATCTTTATTATATTCCATACACACACATACACACAATACCTGTACGATTTTTAAATGTGGCGAAAGAAACAGAATAAAAAAAAATAGAACAGGAGAAACATCTTTTTAGTGTAATATCGCAGTAATAAGAGAAGGGTCGATAAGAACCTGAATGCAGTTGTGCTGAAAAGTGCTTTGATCCGCATGTATGTCACGCAGATAAGCAAAATATTTCACTTCTGCGCATCTACGAGCACGAATAAAGATTAATACTTGAAGTATCTCGAAATTATATCATACAAATTTTGCCCTTTCATTACATTTGAGTATTATTTTGAAGCAATTAAGAAAATACCGTAAAATTTCGTCCGTAAAATCTCTTTATAGATATCATTGTAAGTATGTGTTTTGTGTGCGTGTATGCGTGCAAACTTATGAGTAGCACATGTGTGATAAGCGCTGAACGCGTGTTATTGGCCAGGAGATAACGTGCGCTTTTTATTAATAACCGTTAAGTACACCGAGATTATAGCAGCTTTCGCATCTGGCCGAGCTGTTGTATTATTAGCGACAGCTCCCTCGTGTTAATTATATGTCATATTATGTCTTCATTGTCTCTGCTTAGGCCGTTCGCGTGTCTGATGGCAGGTCAATGCCTGAAGTTTTTTTTCACAACTAAGATGATGTGTTTTTTTTTCAATATAAATGATTATAAATTTCGCAGTTTTATTTCATGATTATTCAAAAGTTATTTGAAACCGAATAACATAGCATATTAATATAATAATATAATCTTCTTTTAATGAACTTTTAATGTCTTTTATTAAATCCTGATTAACTTAACTGGTGATTAATTCAACCGATAGAATTATGGCAAAATTTCTAATTATATAACTCAATGTAATCGGTGGTTAACTAATATATACAAGGTGTTT
The DNA here is from genome assembly GCF_024713525.1 of Acromyrmex echinatior. Taxonomy (NCBI): domain Eukaryota; kingdom Metazoa; phylum Arthropoda; class Insecta; order Hymenoptera; family Formicidae; genus Acromyrmex; species Acromyrmex echinatior. Next base: position 6,761,981 of record NC_141855.1, on the reverse strand, counting down.
GGAAAATAATGAAAAAAATCTTTCGCATAGGGGTAGAATGAACTAACTGAGAAGAAAAGTCCTCTACCATTTTGCAATTTTCGCAATAGTTAACAAGATTAATTGCTAAAAATTGGTCTTCAATAATTTTTTACTCAAATACTATCAACTTTACAGAAAACCGCAAGATAACTGCAAGAAAATTGTTTCTTTTCATAGAACTCTAAAAAATTTTTTCAGAATTTTTTATTAACTTTTTAGTACTGCATTTTTTCATTTTTACTAACATGAGAAAATAAGGTATTAAAAAATTCTGAAAAAATTCTAAAAAAATTCTTAGAGCTCTATAAGAAGAAAATAAACAATTTTTAGCAGTTTTTCTGTAAAGTTAATAGTATTTGAGTAAAAAATTATTCAAGACTAATTTTCGGCAATTTTTAGCAATTAATATCTTGTTAACTATTGCAAAAATTGTAAAATGATAGAAGACTTTTCTTCTCAGTTTAGTCCATTCTGCCCCTATGCGAAAGATTTATCATTATTTTCCAAACATCCTGTATATAATTTTATATAATTTTTTGTATATATATTAAATAAATTATTCAATAATTCATATAATATTGAGAACTATCAATTATGTTATTATAATATATATGAAAAAAGATTAAGCAGTGATTTGTATAGTTAAAAATTTTATTTTGAACAATTCTATCGAATTAATTAATTCTGCCAAATTAATCACCGATTACATTTGGTCAGATAATTAATTCTGCCAAATTAATCACCGATTACATTTGGTCAGAGTCGCCTCTAATAATTTTTCGTTCGAATGTTTATGTTTCGCTTTTATACAACTACATGTAATGTAACGTTGAGCAGTGCAGGTAGCACCAAAATCGCTATAAATATTCCTGAATCATGACTCAGAATTACTCTGATGGTTTGACAGCTATATATCTTTTATATATATGTATACATGCATGCATGTGTGTGTGTGTGTGTGTGTGTGTGTGTGTGTATACGTGTTTTATACGAACTTATGAAAAAAATTATATAAATATAAAATAAAAAATTAATTGTCACGCAAAGTCATACGTGATATTAAATTAATTGGTCAAAATATAAATGTTCTCAATTTTTCAACGAACAGTCACAATGAGCGATTATGACAGTCACGATGAGCGATTATGACACACAGTGGCCTAAGTCATATACTCTTGTCATTTTGAGATATTTCTTTTTGCTTTGCTTTTGCGTTGGTATATATATTAAAAGAATATTTTGTCATTACATAATATTAGGTGTTGGAATTAATTCGTAGCGTTTTTTAATGAAAGAATGTTATTTATTTCATATGAGCATTAAAAAATACATTAATGAAAGTACTTCCCATCACTTGTAAAACGCTACGAATTAATTCCAACACCTAATAAAAAAAATATTTCCTAAAATAGATATTTTTACAATGTATAAGATAAATTGAGATAAGATGTATAGCTTTTTAAAATATAAAAAAAATTGTCAAATTTGTTTACTGTTTTTAATTTATTTATAGCAAACAAATTTGCATATTTGATAAACATTTTGCAGTTATAGCAAATGATTTTTCTAAAAAATACTAAAAAGAATGAATATTTGTTATACTTGTAAATAATTTGCGATTCGTTATGTCTATAAATGAAATTTGCCGTTATGATATACGATTAGCATTCATAGTAAGTTTTTTCTCTTTAATATATTTATAATATATTTATGAATATATTCATAATTGTGATATTCGAAATATTATTATTTCAAATAGTATACGCACATAAATTACTGTAAATATTAATTATCTTTGAGAATGATTACAAAAATGCACTATTTAGCGCATTTTGCACTAATTAGAAAAATTATAACCTATACATGATCATCTTTTCCGTATGATCATAATATACATGTTTACCCTAATCTTTTTTGTAAAATTTTACGAATAGTAAAATTGTAAAGAAATATGACTTCTTTGATATCTCAAATGACCATTTTTTAAAATATTATAACGATAAATCTTAAAATGACCACAAAAGATATTTATTTAAAAACTAGTTAAAAACAAACATTTATATCTTGTGATTATTTTAATTATGTTTTTACTTATAATTTTTGTCAGTATTCTACTCTTTTTTCTTTGCCATTTTTAATGATGTTTGTAAAATTTTAAAATATTCATGAGAAATTGGCAGAAGAGATACAAATCATCATGTCTTTATATTTTTCCTTCATCGCTGCCCTGGTCGGATACTTATATAGATATATACATATAATGAAAATATAATTGGATCTACACAAGTTTGCCAAAGAACAAGTGACTTAAACCGTTGTCAAAATAAACGTGAACTGAAGTTTGTTTAAAGACAACTATTAAAATGCGTTTCAATTCTCAATTATTAAAAAAAAATAGTTTTATATAATTGTAATATAAATCGATATAACACAAAGTTAGTGATGAATCTAACTTTTCCACATTTTTTTCTTCAGGTTACTTTCATAATTACTAGGCGCGTGTAATGGGCACACCTGCCTGTAAATCCCTTAGCATATGAGTTTGCACAAATATTGAAGTATGTATTTGAGGCACGCCTGCTTTCGTCTAAATAAATATTCACTCGTCATAGTTATCCGGTAATAATTTAATAACAATTTCTTATAATATTAAATAAAGTATATTATAAAAAAATGATTAGATAGAAGGACTGGTCTAACTCACCAATCCATCTACATTTTTTTTTCTAATTTGAGAGTTCTATTAACTTTTTATTTAAAATATATAATATTATTTGTTGATATTTTGTATTTTATAATATGAAATTAACGCAAATATGTGTCCCAAATATGCCTTGTAAACAGATTCCTGTGTCAGGCACTCATGATCCCGTATATGCCATTTGTGGCGTTGAGGAGAAAAAAAAGAAAAAAAAGGAGAGAAGCACGTGGTGCGCTATATATGCGTGTTCGTCGCGCTTGTTTACGCTGACACCCTTACAACGAGACAATTGATTTCGGTCGCACGAGGGATTATCCGCGGGCGAGTGAGCGATAACGACGTCAGGAGAGAAGGATATTATTACAACGCGATACCAACAGATGTGCATAGTAAGCACTAAACATTATCTTGAAGCTCGCACGAGTTTACGAAATTCAAGCGATGCCGCAATCACGTGCGTTATTCGACCGTGTTTAATTGTGTCGTAGAGCGAGTGAAGAAAGGATTGAGTCGTAGTACTGCCTATTAAATCCGTTCTATAATTGTTTTAAAATAAAATTATCTTTCGAATCTAAAAGAGACTTCGATTAAACCCTGATTAATTTAATCAGTGATTAAATTCAATTAACAAAATTTTGTTCACAATAAAATTTTTAATTATATGCATAATTTATTATCCCCAATCTGATCGTTCTCTTCATATATTAAATAAAAAAAATTAATATACATAATTTTGTTCCTGTTAATAAAATGTTATAGGGATTATTTGACAAGTTAGTTATTGATTATGAAGATAATCAAAGCTCTAAAGGATACATATCTATAAATTATAGTCTATAAACATATGAGTTGTACACAAAATGAAAATTAGAATCATGAGGCAATGTACAATAAGGGAACAAATAAAAATTTAATTATTTATTATTGCTTGTAATATAGAGATGGAAGTATTAATTTAATAATGGTTGAAGTGTCTATTTCTTTTATAAATGTAAAGAAATAGAATATTTTGCATTTCTTTCATGATAATGATGAATATTATTGTTTTTTTTTTTTTTTTTTTTTTTACCTTAACTAAACTTGTTTTAAGAGGATCTTCTCATCGCCGATTGATAATATAAAGTCTCTTAAGAATTTTTTTTTATAAAATCAAATATAATAAAGAAAGTTGATACAATTTTTATTTATATCTTAAACTTATTATACAACAAAAATTAATTTTAATAACATGCATATATATATATATATATATATATATATATATATATAATATATACACACATTCACACATATATTTTTTAGTGTTTTTTATAACGTCTCCAATTTTCCTTTTAAAATTATATATTATCATAAGAAAAATAGTTATATTTATAATATAAGCGTGAGCATAACATGTTAATAACTTTTTTAAAATTTTGTTAGTTTAGCAGATGCAACAATTTGTTGAGAACAAAATGAGCTTTGATTTATTTCGATATTTCAGTTCACAAATTATCGTGACAAAATATTTGCAAAATTACAGTCTTAAAAAAATAAACATCTATATGTGTATTTGTATACATATCTTATTAAGCAAAAGTTATATACTAATACATTTTTTGTAGTCTAAGATATAAAGAAAAATATATATTAAACTTAAATATTCTATCGTATTCTATCTTATTTTAAAAAATTTTAAAAGAAATTTTAAATAAAAATTTTCTTTGTATTATCGATAAGAAGACTCCCTTAAATTGATTATGCAAATAATGATATTTGTACACATATTACTACATGAATATGAAATCCAAATGATAAATTTGGATTAGTGAAAAAACTTAGCGGGAGCAGATACTATAATGGAAAATAAAAAAATTTTAAATAAAAAGTATATAAATTTGATTGTATGTTACCATATAAATAAAATAGATATATAAGTATATACAATGAAATATATAAAAGTTTAATTTAATTTGTATGTTATATAAATAAAATATTGTACTATATATATATATATATATATATATACATATATATAAATAAAATCTATTTTTAACATTTGTTCGACAAGATATTATCAAATTGCTTTTATTTCATTAATTGTAAAATAAATTTATCAGTAATATATTCCAAAATATCCTACAATATTTATCTATCTACTTCAAAAGTCTTCGAACTCGTCCACTTATGTATATTTCAATCTTCTTTGTCTCAGATGAAAATTGAAACGTCCCAAGACATGACGTAGACAGCGGCAGGTGCGTGAAAAATCGCTGGAGCGGTCGCCATGAAGAATCTCGTGCCGTAGTTGTTAAGCGATGTTAGTGACTGCCTCCCCGATGGACAATTCGCCGAACACGCTGTCGGTGGTCGAGGAGGAGGCGACGAACGTCACCGACATCGACGACGCGTTCCCACCGCATGTCGACACCAGCAATATTGTCATCCATCCGGAATCACCCACCAGCAAGAAGCAGATACTGAAAACTTTCGCTGAGGTGAACACGTTGCTGCAGGCCGGCAGAAAGCGGGAGGCGAAGCTGATCATACGGGAGAACGCCTGGCCACTTAACAACGGCATCAGGACGCAGCTCTGGCCGGCGCTCTGCGATCAGCACGCGCACGGCAAGAACATGCTCGACGGATTCTACTGGGACATGGTTAACCAGGTTTTTGGAACGACAGGTTAATAAATACTTAATATATTACATGAATCTTCGACTTGTATTTTTATTATAAGTTTGTTTGTATTGATTACAAAAGGATCATAAACAGAATAGAGCATCGCGACTAGATATAAGATTTTATATATATATATATATATATATATATATGTATATATATTATATATATATATATATATCTGTACACTCCCCCACTAAAAAGTTGCAACACTTTTTTTAAATGACTTATGGAAACACTGAATATGTAATTATTGAAAAGTGCAGAAGATGTAATCAATGGATGTATATTCCTAAATCTATATCGCAAACGCAAATTTATAATTTATATAACGTACACTATAATACTTTTGTACGCGATATTTTTCGAGAATAATATTTTTGTTCATCGCTGCACTAAAATTTTCTTTCTCACTTTCAGTTTAGCCACAAAAAATGGGCCTAATATAATATAAGCTTTAAAATATTTTATTTGCAGAATTACCAGAAAAATCAATCATGCTACCGCCGTTTGTCGATAGTACGCATTGCTTGTCTTACAATTTGACGAGGAAGGGCAGAAACGTGGCGGACAGAATCGTATCTGTATTAGGATACGCTTGTCCTGACATTACATACAGCCCATCTCTTTATCCGTTAACTGCACTTCTCTTACATTTTGTACCAGGTAAATAACATTAACTCAGTATTAAATCAACAATAGCTTAACACAATAATAATTTGACACATCAAAAATTACAGGAATTATTTTTTACTTTATTTAAATAAAATATTACGAATTTATGTTCAAAATGCAAAAAACAACTTCAAATTGGTTATATTTGTATTTAAATAAAATATAAACAGAATTGCTTTCCAATTACTTAGCATATCTTGACACAAATGTACACAGAAATGCACAAAACGTAGTGTCGGAACAAAATATGTACGTTATATCGCGATTTTGGATAGAGTTAGATTTATTTTTTAGTACCATGTCCATGCTTTAGTATTTTTTAATTCGTGATGGGAACTGACATCTCTATCTCTCCTGCGTTTTCTTCTTATGTTTATAGCCGCGGTTAGTAACTATTTAATTATCACTAGAAAATAAAAGCTTACGTAGCCGATTAGTAGCTCTCGGGCTGAGTATGGATGTATAATGTTGTGTCGATGATTACAGCATTAGGCCGTTATTTCATTTGTGCGTTTTTATCGTATGACAAATTTCTCAAGCCTGTTGATTGGCTGTAGGAGAGATCCGAGGATCTCTCGTTGTACGACAAAAAATGCACGAACCAAATTGCACTCTTAAGCTTTGTGTCCACGATTCTAGAACTCAATCCGAGTTCTCGGATCGTGAAATGTGTAACCAGCTTACAGTTTTTAGGGAAAACCGAAGGCTTTAGAATGCGTGTGCACGAAAGTATCTAGGGATATCGCAATTAGAAAGCATCCACGGTTATTTATACTTTTTAATATTTTACAATATAAAATATAGAAAAAAGTATAAAGTATAGAATATGTCTACATTCAACTTAATTTTCAATATTTATTTTTCTAAAAAAAGTGGATGATTGAATGGAAAAATGTTATTCTATATTTTCAGTTTATTCGGTACAATGATGGATAAAGATATTAATTATTAATATTAGTTAATTATGAATAATTTATAAATAATTTTCATAATTTATAGTTTAAATTAAATATAAATTTCGGAGTTATTCGAGCTAGTTCGCTTACGTCAATTCTTGTATTACTAACTTTTTTCACAAAATATAATCTATTATGTTAAATGTTTCAAGGTCCTCCTCAGTGAAACAATTTAAAATACAATTATATATTATACAATACATACATTACATACTATACAATAGATTATATTTTGTGAAAGAAGTTTGTAATACAAAAATTGGCGTAATTATCCAGGCTCGAATAGCTCCGAAATTTATATTTAATTTAAATTATATTTAATTGAGTCAATAAATATATGAATTTAATAATTTATAGTATTATTTTTACTGGACAATTATTTGTAGATCATGATTTTTATATATTTTTTAATTCAATTAGAATTAAAGTCTAAAATAAGCAAATTTATAATAAGGATTTTGTTTACTTGCGATAAACTGCTGCTTATGTTATTTTGAGAATGTTATTTTTCAGAGGAGGAATGTTACCACTGTATGGCTACTTTGGTAGCTGCCAAAGAGAAAATGTTCATCACGCAAACCAAACTTCTTTATGAAGTTACGTGGAAAACGGTAGAACAAATCACTAAGAAACATGTTGTAAGTAACAATAATTCCTAAAGTTTTGATTTCATATAATTAAACATATAAGATTAATAATGGACGCTTGACAAGTGACAATTCAAATAAATAAAAGATAAAATGGCATATAGAAGTCAAACGCGGAAATTATTGTGCTAAAATTCTTTTAAAAAAACTAATGTAATAAATCATTTAATCAAAAAAAGCAACGATAATAGGTCCTACATTTCGTCCATTAGATTTACGGTAGATATCCTATGAATCTATCGTCTAATTGTAATTAAAATATATTTTATCAATTTTATATTAAATATTTAAATATAAATATATTTAAAATGACTTTATATCATAATCATTATTATTTTTCTTACATTGAAAGAAAAGATTGGCTGCTGCAGCAAATTAGATGGTATGCTGCAGCGGCCAATTTTTGCATTATAGGATCTTGATAGACTAACGCAATCAAAAATTGGCTGCTGCAACCAATTAAAAAATGTTATGCGATATTCAGCCAATTTTTTCTTTGTATATAGAATCTTTCAATGTATATAGAAATCTTTTTTACGATCTATATATCAAAATTTAACCTAATAATAATTGTTATTATTTAAAATTATTATTTAAATGATTCGATTGGATTAAAACAATCTTAAGTCATATATCGCAAAAAAATTTACATTATCGATTAAAAAAATCTTAAGTCATACATCTAGAGAGAGAGAGAGAGAGAGAGAGAGAGAGGTGGGGAGGGTTAATGGTACCTCTATTTATCAAATAGTAATCTTAGAATAAACTTTAAAAACGGAAAAAATTGTTTATTGTTATCTTTATTATTTTCGGAGAAAATGACTTATAATATTTTACGCGACATATCTTATATTTATCTCAATACTTTATCTCATGGTAGAATAAACTTCTTTATCTATCTTTCTTTTAATCGATATTACTCCAGATCGATATACATTCACTGAAATTATATAAAAGAGATATGAATCTAAGATATAAAATTATTTGTTATCAAAAAATTACAAGCAGTAATAGATTTCTAGCGATATGTATGCGTATGCGCGCGCGCGTATGCATGTGTATATAAAATATAATATATATAATGTATATTTTTCGATTTCATAATTTTAAGAAATCAGCTGCTGTACATTTAGCGAGGCATTGCTCCGGTTCAAGAGCAGAAAGAATCTACATGGATTGGATCTGGTGGATTCTTCAACTTCTTCCATTTCAACATCTAGTCAGGGTTATGGACTGTTTTCTTCATGAAGGCATTAAGGTGAGTTTAGATATGATCGCTAACTCTCTATGAATAATTTTTATAAATTATATTCAACTCACGAAATGTACATTTTGCCATAATTAAAAGCTCGAACTTCAAATTTAAACAATTCGTATAGTTGGTACGCAATTGATCAAATCATTCAGACAATAATATTTAAAAGTTTAAATAGTTATTTAAATCGATTAGATATTAAAAATTCGTATGAAAATACAATATTCATTGCAAAGAAAAACGATCAAAGACATAAGGAGATACTGACTTCCTTAGCACACATTAAATTATAAATTAGAAAGTGAAACAAATGTATATTTTTGTGTTCTTTATTTTACGATAGACAATTACGCGAATAAAGATTTCGAATAATTCAAACTTTGAGAAGAAAGTTTGAAGAATTGTTAGAATCATTCGATTATCATGAATTCCGAGTCTAAACTGGTTTGAACCGTCCGCCAACCGGAAAATTCCGAACTTTACTTCTTGTTATGCATTCAAGGAACCAGTCGAAGAACAGCACGTGAAACCGTTCATCTATCGCACATATGAGAGCGAGAAAAATTGGCGTTTACCCAACCGACAGATAAAGATCATGCGCGCGTTATGTGTACTGAGCAATGCACTTATATTCTAGGAATAGGACAAATGTTAAATTTGACATTTGACTCAGTGCCAACGGAAAGTTGTTTTGCAAGCATTTTTGAGCATAGTGGATAAAATTGTTCTTTTTGGACTTATACGCGATTTGTTATAAAGTTTTAATAATTAAATTAAATTATTATCAATTGCTTTCAGGTCTTTTATCGGGTAGCTATGGCTATAGTTTTATTATTTTATAAGCATTCATCGCCGCAGAATTCTGAATGGATGAATGAGATTTCGAAGAATGGGATAGATGCCGCTCTATCAAAGTTTTGCAGACAAATGCCAGTGAGTAACAAAATCTAAAATAAATTGTGTTTAGCGGAATAATTATAACATAAGAAATAAATTTGAGAAGCACAAAGAAACTAATATACTATAATATTAGACAACAAGAGAAAGAGTAAACATTATATTTGTATTTAAGGATGTTTTGGCTATATTATATCAGCTAAAAGTATCAAACAATCAGATAAAATAATCTGATCTCAACCAATATCAAAAAATTTTGATAATATTAGCCGTGAATATTCCCTGAAATTGCAAAAAAAACAAATTTTAATTTGACTTATAATGATTTTATGCAACAAAATAATCACATTTTTTTTATAGTTTTAGGTCAATAAATTTTTTTAAACGAACAAGTGAATATAAATGAACTTTTGCACGAATATTATTGTTTGATCAGTATATGTGTTTAAAATTTGATTTAATTCTTAGTATTACTTCCTCATCAAATAAGTATTGCAAAACGCGATTTTACATAAAAATTAAAACTAACGAAAAATTAAATAATTTTTAAAATAATAAGAGAATTGTGCTCAAATTTTACACAGATATTCAGACATAATAAAACAATCTATGAAATTTTTATATTTTTTATATTGTTTTGAGATCCATACTTTCTTGATAAAAATTTCAAATATGAACTAAAATAATGATTTAAATATGTATATCTAAATACATACATATGTATAATAATAATATTCTACTTAGAAGTTTAGATATTTTATCTTACAAGAATTTAATTATGAGAAATGCTGCTGAAAATAATAATTCAATTAATAATAATTTAATTTTCACAGGTAACACCTGCTAAATTTTTGCGTACCGCTTTTGGGATACGCGGACTCAGCTCAGCATACATATCGCGAGTATTTCTGCGCACAGAAATGGCTCTTAAGAGCAAAAGCGTCCTGACAGGGTCCCGATCGTTGGCCAGGTCACGTTCGACAGACAATCTACCCACCAGTCAGTCCCAGGTCAACATTCAGATGATGTCACACACACTCACAATACGAGAAGTACGTTATTTATCTATCTTTTTCTTTTTCTTAATTCAATTCCATATTTTTTTCAATTTATTAATAAAATTGTGCTGATTATTAAGGATCTTGAACATTTTATGATTTAGCTTAACAAATAACTTAAAAGTTAGAATTATAATTAAAGTTAGAATCATAAATTAAAAGTTAGAATTATAATTTGATATAATTTGAAGCAGGATAGTAATGGCACATTTAATTGCTAATAGGAGAATATTGTTGGTAAAAATTGATAATTTTTTCAACAGTTTTCAGCATGTCTTTGTGGACGTAATGCATATCATGCATAAAATTTTTATGTTGTTATAACTTCAATTATATTGGCTGCACTTAAAAAAATGCACGGAAGTTCATTGTTGGAATTTTGAATCTTTTAATGAGTATTTTTTCTAATCTTTAAACATTGAAGATTATTAAAGAAAGAGAAAGAAAGTAATCAATTTTATTTTTTTAAATGTGTCTTCAAATTTTTTTTCAGAATTTTATTTGAAATTATTAAATTGTTTATAATATTAAAAGTTGAAAACTTTTTCTTAATCAATTAATTTTTAAACATGGAATCAAGAGACACAGTAGTTCGTAGCGCCAAGTATTCGCGCAACGATGGGTTACTTCGTATATCTATACGCGAGCTAACTAGTTAAACTAGTAAGGCCACATTTTCGCTTAATTTTAGATAGAGTAGTGTATAATCATTACAAAAGTGTGTGAGATTATTAATGTGTTTATCTCATAAGTTTTAATGGAATAAATTGAAATTAAGTAATAAATTCAAATTGAACATATCAAATTATTTTCTGCAGAAATATTGATTTCACCAAAAGCACAACATTGTTAGGAGTATATCTGGAGTTTATACGCATGAATATAATTTTAATTGATAGAATTTCTACAGGTTACAAATATGAAGTATTTATAATTTTTTATAGTATGCAACATTTTATTGTTTCAGCATATGTAACTATCTCCCCTTTTATTTCCTAAAACAAAGAAGACAATTGAAATTATTAAATGTAAATTTCACTTGTTATGATCTATCTTCTTCAATTTTAAGGAATAAAAGGGGTTGCTTATACTAGGGGATATCTTGTATAATTTTTCTTTATAATGAGAATTGAAACCGATATAATTTCGTTGAGTTCGATTTTCGGTGTTACAGATATGCGAGAAAAAACCTTATGCTGATTATCGCATTTCATTTACTCATGGATAAACGTAAGGATCATTGTTGCATGCCTACGATATCCAAATCTTAACTCGATGAAATTTCAGAATACTCAATAAATCGTGATATAATCAATAAGAAAACAATTTTCTGTGAAAAAAACGATTAAAAAGATATTCGATAAATATTTTTTATCAAGTTTTAGTTTTTGATTGCGTAATTTCCAAAAAAAAAATAGTACTGATAATAATTTATTAACTATAAATAGTAGTAATTTTTCGAAGTAATAAAATACAACAATTGCGAACATAATGGTATGTTTCCAGCATTGAAAATTCGATACTACTACTTCAATTTTAATTAATTGTTACAAGATATTCGACATATTAGTACCAACATATAGTCGAATAGATACATTTTTACATTCAAAAAGTGCATTCGAGGAGACGCTATTAGCGCTGTTTGTGTCATTCTATTTTTGTTTTACGTCTAATAAATAATGAAGATAGAATGGCAAATGTAGCGCTAATAGCGTCTCCTCGAATGCACTTTTTGAATGTAAAAATGTATCTATTCGACTATATGTTGGCTAATATGTCGAATATTTTGTAACAATTAATTAAAATTGAAGTAGTAGTATCGAATTTTCAATGCTAGAAACATACCATTATGTTCGCAATTGTTGTATTTAATTACTTCGAAAAATTCACCAAAAGTAGTCTCTCTTGGAAACACAATCTAAAGAAATTATTATATTCTTTCAAACGTTTCTTTTTATGAGAAATGGCTTTCTTAAATTGGTTGTATTACAATTTACTGAATATCCTATGTACTGGTTTCAATCTCCGCTTTGTACAGCCCAGCGTGTTAAAGTAGTCTCTTATAGGGTTCGGTAAACCTTCGAATCTCTCAATGATTCCATTTGTTTTCAGAAAGAATGTGAAGACACGTACAAAGACAGGGTATCGTATAATTATCTTTTTGGGAAATGTGTTGTCAATTTCATGTGCTCTGCCCACCTTTACCTTTATTTCTCCCCTTTATACTCTGAGATATCATTTATATTACACTCATACTCTACACGTACTCACTCATTGCCATACATTTGTCGTGCCAGCTTTGTTGCTGTTATTTATCCATCCGCAGTGACTCCTTTAATACATCTTCCACTATCAACGCGGCAGTAACCAATAATCTCGTCAGCAATGTCTACTGCAACGCATAATGTAAAATTCTCGCTGGCTTTTTCAGTGTGGCTCCGCGTGTATCAATGCGGGTTGCAATCGTGAATGATCTATAACTTCTCACAAGATCAGTATTCAAACAAATAAATGAACTTTTAGGGACTGCGCAAAATTAAAAGAATAGGGAACAGAAAACGGAGAATAAGAATCTCAATCTATCAGAAATCTGCATATGAAATACAGTTTCTGATAAGTTGATATTCTTATTTTCCTTTCCTTATTTTCCTATTCCTTTGATTGTGCGTAACTCCTTATGTTCAAAAGATTGAATTAGAAGATATATAACTATTCGTCTATCGCGTTATTCTTTCTTCTTCCTTCTTTTAAAAATCTTAAGGCTTCCTCTTTTCGCAGCCATATTGAATTATAAATCGGAAGCAAACACATAAATCTTTTTCTTGTGTTATAGGCCTTCTATATTAAGCTATTAACTTCAGCCATAAGAAATTGACCAATCAATGTGAGAAGAATTAACTGTGATTAGTGAATTTCTTACAGCTTAAAACTTAAAACTTAAGCTATGGTTTATTATAGAAAACTTATCTTACATCGAAATAAATTAATTTTTTCGCATGCTATCAATCCGTGTATGATAGCATAAATTATATATTAAACTATACAATAAAACTCTAATTATGTCTTATTAATACATGAGAGAGGATCAAATATATTTAAATTCGTCCTACAATTATAGAAAGAATGTGATATATGTGTATATATATATATATATATATATATATATATATATATATATATATATATTAAAGATTATCTATTCTTTATTCCATTTTTCTATTTAATCAAATATAACTATAAACATGCGAGAGAGATTAATATGTTTTAATATATACAAGAAAAAATTATTTATTTTTTGACATTATAATTTAATATGGCTATACTAAGAGAGAAAAGTCTTAAAAAAAAATAAAAATGAATTAATTCTTTTAGAATTTCAGTTTGTAATTTAAGCATAATAATTTTTTATAAATTATAATCGGTAAAAGACTAAACCATGAAAGTTTATAAATAACAGGATCTCATCTGAATTACATGAATTTAATCGAGCTTTGCTTGGCAAACGTTAGTATTAGTTTCATTCCTTTCAGTGTTATCTGTTATAAACTTATTACCCTGTTTTCTTGAATGTGATTCTATGGTATTGATTCAGACATATTATTATGCCAACTTTTAGAAGATGCTTTCCGTAGATATAACATTAATCACAGTTATTTTTCGAAGACATCTAAGTTGTGTTCTATATGTTTCTCTATATTTCCCAATCTATACTACAAGAATTTGTAATTCTAGTACACAACATAGAAACAAAAAACAAATATCAAAATATTTTTAAACAACTTTTACTTTCAGAATATAGGAACTATAGAGATTTAACATAAAAAATAAATTGAAAAAAATATAATTAAGAATATAGAGCTTAATTTCCAAGATACGTAACATTAAAAATTATAAAATAAATTGTAATTTTTTAAAATTATATCTTATAAATTTAAAGTCATCTTTAAGCTTACTACATGGCTAAAAAATTATCTGGTCGTTCTGCCTCTTTGTCTTAATATAATCGAGGGCATCTCTTTTATCATATTGGAAATCAATATCATCGTCTATTTTATCTGCCATCTTAAAGAGTAACATTTCGGAATATTTGGAACAATATATGGTCATGAATGTAATAATAATGTATGTATTAAATAGTCAAACGTTTGAAATACACTTATTGTTTATCATTGTGCATAATAATGTAATAAACAAATCTTAATATAAGATTTTAATATAAGATAGACTTTATTATTATATATTGAATTAGACAAAGTAGAGAATTTAAAATAATAATTATACTTATATTAAATATTTCTTTATCTATTAATATAAATTTGATAGTTTATTATAAATATTAAATTAAAAAATCAAAATTAAATCTTTTACAGCTGTTTTATTTATAATTATTATATTCACGAATCATTTGTAAATACATATTAAGAACATATTCATTATTCGCTAATATTCTCGTTAGATAATGAAATAAAATGATTAGAAGAGAAATATACATATAAACGAATTCTATTGAATATAAGTTATAGCATGCAAAAAAACCTAATTTATTTCAATACTACTGTGGGCAAAAAGTATCGATAATTTGTTTGTTTTTCAAAAATTATTTATTCATCCACATTCGTATCATCCCCCTCAAAGTAGTCCCCCCCGGTTGCAATGCAACTGTGCCAACGCTTTTTCCAATTTTCGAAACATGCCACATAGTCGTCTGTAGGTATGGCCCGCAGCTCACTCGTCGTTTTTTCTTTTATCTCTTCAATCGTCTCGAAACGGTGTCCACGGAGTGGCCTTTTGAGTTTTGAGAACAGCCAGAAGTCAGATGGTGCTAAGTCAGGCGAATACGGTGGTTGTGGAATGATATGAGTTGAGTTTTTGGCGAAATGGTCACGAACTACGAATGATGTGTGCGACGGCGCATTATTGTGGTGAAGGAGCCAAGAGTTGTCGGCCCACAATTCTGGTCTTTTTCGGCGCACGGCATCACGCAAACGACGCATAACACCCAAATAGTATTGGCTGTTGACAGTTTGGCCGGTCGGAAGATATTCAAAGTGAACCACACCACGATAGTCGAAGAAAACTGTCAGCATCACCTTGATTTTCGACTTGTTTTGGCGCGATTTTTTTGGTTTCGGCTCACCTTTGACACGGTATTCGGCTGATTGGTCGGCAGTTTCCGGATCGTATGCGTAAATCCAACTCTCATCTCCAGTTATGATGTTTTTCATTCGGTTTTGATAGTCGGAAAGCATCGTTTCAGACACATCAACGCGTCGTTGTTTTTCCAAAAAATTGAGCGATTTTGGCACCAATCGCGCTTTCACTTTTCGGAGGCCCAAATGGTCGCTCAAAATGGTTTTGACTGATCCTTCCGATATGCCAACAAGATCAGTAAGGTCTCGGACAGTCAATCGACGATTTTCGAGCACCAAATCTCGGATTTTTTGGACGTGAATCACATCAGTTGATGTGGATGGCCGTCCGGCACGTGGCTCGTCTTGAACGCTCTCTCGGCCCTCTTTAAACATTCTGTGCCATGCAAAAACTCTTGCTTGTGACAAAGCGCCATCACCGTACGCCTTCTGACACATTCTCAACGTTTCGGCTGCAGAAATTCCATTCCGGACACAAAATTTTATCGCACTTCGTTGTTCCATAATTTCAGACATTTCAAAAAACGACAAATCACTTTTTACGTGCTTACAAACAGACGCTTATCTCAAACACTAATGACTATTTTGACGTGTACCTTGGCGCAGCTGTCATTGACAGAATTGCCAACTTCAAAATAAATTCGGTTGTCCCTATCGGAAACCCCGGGAAATTTAAATTTGAAATTATCGATACTTTTTGCCCACAGTAGTATGTAGTGCAAGAAAAATATTACACGATTTTTTTTCTTCTGATGTCGAATGCGATGCGATTATAGTGAAGAATCGAAGGATTTTACATTGCTCCGGGATAATCAATATTAAATTCATGAAATTCTATGCGGTTATATCTAATAAATGTATAGTTTATTTAGTTTTTTACATTCTATATTCTTTGGTGTAACTTTACGTTACAAAAAAGTATCCAATATCTCTGTGGAGCATTTGTGCAGTGGGTACATGCAAAGTTCGCATTGGTACCATTAGTGCTCTTCACTGTACATCGATGTAACTGACGTGTTTGTGCTGTCTTGTGTTGTGCTGCCTTCACTGGAATGATGGATTAAATGGTACCGGGTGTGTAGGGCGCACACAGTCCTGGACCACGCGCCCTATCAATGGGCGTTTATCCCATACAAAGTATATGCTCCCAGATCCTAGACATGCCTGATGTAAGTACTCATGGCCGTCCTTTCATCGATTGAGTTAAGATTCAAAAGATTCGTCAAGTAGTCGTTTATTCTGTGGCATGTCTATATTGTCATCGTTGATGTATATGCAATCGCATAAAAATATATGCAAGTAAAGCAATCTAAAGAATTTGACGATTTTTTCGGGCTTGTCATAAAAGCAAGAAGCAAGAAGAAGGTAATAAATAAAATATAAAAAAATATTTATATCTTTTATTTAAATTAATGTTAAATTCTAAAAGTAGCATTTTGTAAATGAGTATTTTTACATGTCTAATAAGGAGTTTTTAATTAAAATTTTTTTATTACTTTATTCAGAAACTATATAAACTTTTATTTAATTCTTGAATTTTCTGTCGTAAGATTACCTTAGTAAAAGCTGTTTAAAGCAAAATCTTAAAATATTCTTCCACTGAAAAATAACATGGCAACAAATTCAAGAACTGCGAAAAAAATTGCGAACAATGAGAGTAGTTAGATATAGAAATGTTGATTTACAGGATGTTATTTTTAGAACTTATTATAAATTAAACTTAATAAATAAAATATGAAAATATTAGTATTGAAAAATTATTCCTCTTTTTATTATTTTATTTTATTACTGTATTATTTTACTTTAAATCTTCATTTCTCTACAAAAAAAATCGTTAGATTTCAAATTGCTAAATTTTGTATATATACAGAATGTTTCAAAGTAAGATCGAAATATTTTATTGTATTATTGTATGGAGAAATTTATGTAATCCCCTTGTAATTATTTTGAGATAGGATGAGTGATCGAAGAAGGTTTACTTTGCACTAAGGAATCTCGAAATCCATGAGTTGAGGTACCGATCAAAATGGAAATGGATTCAATTGAAAATAAAACACATGTGTTTTTTAAATTAATTGTTGTTATAATGTTTCCTTGTATTGGAGGAAGAAAGAGTGAAAGAGAAAAATTAGAAAACAAAAGTACTGAACGTGCAATTGAAAAGAATACATCTCATCGCTAGCACAAGAACCCATGTTGACGTCTCGATAACATTCATTTGTATTTTTATCTCTAACCGATTGATGCTATCCTGACTGTTGCATGTCGAATGATATTATGCACTGATTTGCAAGAGATACAGATGTTTACTTTCGCCAGCATATCAGCGTATTGTTCGTGTTTTTGTTGATATCTCACGTAAACGAGATAGAAACACATTTTGTTAGAATTGATGTTTCTTTATAAGAAAATGTTTGCGATATTACAATATAAATAGGAAATGTTCTAACTATTTTTTGCTCTATATTTTTTTTATAAAAATATACGTATATGTGTGTATATAAATGTAAATAATTAAAAGAATAATACTTTATGATGGTAGAATATAATTTACAAATATTACGTTCTTCTAGTAAAAACAGTTGAGTTCTTTTTGCAACGTATAATTTTAGAAATATTCAATTATAAATTATACATATATTTGTATCACAATTACATCTTTCATGATTAATATTATCTAAAAAAACACAAAGGATTGTCAACAAAAAAAATCTCGATATTCTTTTGCTTTATATGGAAAAATACAGTAAATATAGGAGAAAATAGTACAATGATGAAAGACAAGAAAAGATAACTTTCAGAAAAAGTAGGTATATTTAACTTAAAAAAATATATCAGTTATTTTTTTATTTTTCGCTGAGTATCTTATAGAGAAACGCGTTAAAAATAAATTTTTATCATCAAGAAAATATAAAAATATTTATTAACATATCAGTTACTGTAATTTTCCATAAAATAATTGATATAATCATTTTAATTTAATTTATCAGCGCGCATGTCTTATCGTAATTTAGTTTGCTCCTTTTAAATTATTAGTGAGCCATTAGAAACTAATGTTTGCACAATTATAAAAATCATCTTTTACGTCCAATTAATGATTTGGATTTGTTTACTTACCAGTTATTTACCCTATGGTCATGGCTACCGATGAGGATCACGATGTACCAGCCTACCTTATTATACACGACTGAAGAACATGGATGCTCTTTGACGACGTTCTATGTGCGAGTTGAGCAGCATGAACCGACCCTTCTGATGATAAAAACCTGTAATAACGAGGTAAGTATAATCACTAAATATCTTTTATGCATAAACAAACAATATT
Organism: Acromyrmex echinatior; assembly: GCF_024713525.1. Lineage (NCBI taxonomy): Eukaryota > Metazoa > Arthropoda > Insecta > Hymenoptera > Formicidae > Acromyrmex > Acromyrmex echinatior. The sequence goes on along the minus strand of NC_141855.1, from coordinate 6,742,635 downwards.
TATATTTAATATTTTGCATGTACACACACACACACACACACACACACACACACACACACACACACACACACACACACACACACACACACACAAAATATGTTTTGACCAAAAATATATAGTATTAGGCATTTTATTAATTGTTATTGTATTTAAAATTTTAGTTCAAAAATTGATTTATGGTATTTGTTGTAAATTATTTTTTGTTTTAAGAACTTTTAAGTTCGTTAAAAATCATATAAAATAATTATTACAAAATATATAATCTCGAAAGACTGATAAAAGATATTGATTTTTTTTTAATACTTGTTTTTTTAATACTTTTTATTTTATTTTGCAGCTTTATTTTGTAATTTTTATGATGATTTCAGGTATTTGGAGCCTATTGTTCTACTAGATGGTGCGAACGTAATTTGAAAGACGATAAAGGTCAAAGACAAGCATACTTTGGTACTGGTGAGACATTCCTGTTCAGTTTGTATCCTGAGCGAGCCAAGTATCCTTGGGTAGGTATGGATTCATCGCACAATGACTCCAGAGTACATCATTCAGCCGAGCTATTTATGGCTGCTGATTCGAAGATGATAACTATCGGTGGCGGGTAAGTTTTGACATAAATTAATGCTGATAAATTGTTTAAAATGCAATCGCACAAAGAGCAAAGAATATGGAAACAGACAGTTCTCTCTTTCGAAGTAATAACATATTTTATACCAAATAATTTACATTAATTATAGATTCGATTTTTCAGTGTAGCACTATGTAGTATTATTGTAGCTTGGAAAATATTAAAACAATTTATGGCTCTTATCACTTCATTTCAGGGATGGTCAGGCGATCTGGATGGACGAAAATATAAGATTCGGTAAAACGGATCGATGTTCGACCTTTAACAATCCACCTCTCTGCGCTAGTGGTGATTTCGAGATTAGAGTGTTGGAAGTGTATGGCTTCGCCGGTGCCTGAAGAGGGAAGAAACAGCGGTGTATTAGTTTGTTTTATTCCCTACTGCCATTTAGTGACTCTCTTTCTATATATACGTACTAAACACTGTGTTATATGTCATGAATGTATCTCCGCGTATCATTCTCTTTAGTAAATTCGTATGCGAAGAATATACAATATGAGATTACATTATATAAGAGGAAAAAAATATTCTATTTGATTGTGTGTAGAAATATTTTGCATTATTTAATTTGGAATTATTTGACATTTTTTCACGTTAAAAATAGATTTAGACTTGTAATATTTATTCTATTATATTGCCACTGAAAAGAAAACAAATTATTAAAAATGAAAGTAGGATTACATAACATAATGAGTTGGGCAAGACAAATAATAATTAAGTAAAACAATATAATAGATAATTTATATACGAATTAGTTGAGAAATGCTAAACTATATTAATAAAATAAATATATAAAATAAAAATTATATGGTTATCTTACGGACAATTTGAACGCAATCAAATTAAATATTTTTGTCCTTTTAAACAAATTTCACAAAATACAATGCATCAAAATACACTGTACAAAATAACTGCTTACGATAATTATTGCCAACTGTGTATCTGCCGATTATTAGTGGCAATAATTGATAAAGTAACATCGATTTACATATGACTTAAAAATACATTATAATGATGACATTTCAGAACAATTATGCGTTCAATGATATAACTGTCAAATATTATTGGTAGTAAATAATTAATAGTAATGACTTATAGATTCATAAAACGATTGTCTTGTGAGTCTATAGGTATACTAATATTATGAGACAATTAAAGCTACGTTTCAAAATGGGTAGCTTGTTATAACGATCATTGTCGACAGTGTAGTTGCAAAATATTGTAGGCAATATTTCAAGCTTTGAATACTTGTTCCAGACGCGATAAACAAAAATATATATGTTTATATTTATAAAATATTGTTCTCTTAAGAACATACCTTGGCATATCGAGAGATATATCTGTGATTGCCTACACAGTAATATTATTGCTTATAAATATATCGGGACGAAAAAAGAAAGACTAGACTTTTTGGCGTTTTCTCTGCCGCTTGAGATTATTCTTTTTTGTCGTCTCTTTCACTTAGCATGCAATGATCATTCTCTTAATTTTGCATGTATTGGGTCATCTAAAAAGTATCCGCGGTTTTTTGTCACTAGATGGTGTTGACCGCGGATATTTTTTAGATGACCCAATATATCTAGACAACTCGGCGGCGGGTAACTCATAAATTAAATTTGACATTAAGTATAACTTAAATAAATTTCGATCATGCAAATTCATTCAATTTCATGTTCATTCACTTTTCTAATTACATTAGATAAAGAATGTATTTAAAGAAAGAACGTGTGTTGTATGTGTGTGTGTATGTGAACAGAAAAAAAATACTTTTAAAATAATTTTGCTTCTTTTATTCCTTCAAGTAGAATTAATTCATTTTCGTCTATATTATTAATAGCAGGCTATTTTCTTCCATTTCAAAATAGAATGACATTATTTATTCTGATTGTGAATTACTGATACTCTGCTCTAAAAAATAATTCATATGGTTTATACATTACACACAATATTTATTAGACAATATTCTTTAATTTTTACGGATCTACAATTAGTTCTAGAGTTTGCCCGTCGTTGAGATACGAAACGAAATAAAATATACATTAATCCGTAAAATGTAGCTATTATTGCGCCGTTATTGCGAACCGAGCTTCGACAATAAGCTACATTGAAGGCCATATAGTCGCGATGCGAAATTTCGCGATTTTTCGTATGTACATGTATAAAGAGCACGCTGATTTGACGAATACTTAATATTCATGAATTAGGAATTATTGTTATATGTGTGTATATATAACAATGTATGTGTTTATTTATACATGTGTATGTATTAAAAAACACATACTGTGTGTATGTACACCTGTGTATATACGTATATAAGTATACATACACATACACACACACACACACACACACACACACATATGTATGTATGTATGTATGTATATATGTATATATGTATGTATGTATGTATGTATGTGTATACCATCTCGCAGATCGTTTTAACTGCGCTTGTCGTTAATTTCATTATTGATGTTCGTGTACACACACATCTATTATAACGATTATTTATCTCTTATTATTGTTATCTGTAGCTTTAATGAAGTTGTTAGAAGTGGAAAAATCCAGGTTTTGTTCATAAAATTCCACATACAACACTAAACACACACACGCACGCGCGCGCGCTGTAAACTGCGCGTATATGTATATGTAGATTGTATACAGAATGGACCATAAGTATGTTAAATTTGTGTTAATAATTATGCGAAATGAAGTAAAAAAAAGTGTCGAAAACACAAAGGATAATCATTTATTTATATAAGAACCGAAAAAAATGTTTATATGTTAATCAGGAATGTTTATTAGTTCTCTAATATTCAGTATAATATTATAATATATTACAAGAAAACGACGTTTTGTGAAATAAATTTTTCAGCTCAATGTTAGATTGACTTTATGTTAATGTATATAAATAAAATAAAAATGTATATAGGATTGTTGAGTATAATTTAAAGATCTAAGAATGTATAATTATTTAAATATTCAACAATCTGATGATCTCTAATTACAGAATTATAAATCCGTATTCTGATTTTCAATTTATTAAAAGATGACGCTTCAAAAACTATTTATATTTGTAAAATTGTATTTATGTTAGAATTATTAATTTTTAAAATTAATATTTTTTTATTAAATTTTCTAACTAGAATTCGCATTAAAAGTATTAACCCTTAATCCGAAAAATTACAATTACATTCTTGGTTTATATTTTTTGTTAAAAAAAATATACTTAAATAATAGTCATAATGTTGTAACTGAATGCTTACATAAAATTTATTAAGTAATAATTTCATAATTAGGATATAAACTCTTGCTAAATTTTATATTTTAATTATGGAATTATTATAAATGTGTTGTCATAAAAGTATACAAAAATATTATATATATATATATATATATTTGTGTGTGTGTGTGTGTGTGTGTGTGTATATCATTAAATTTGTTGTATAAAATATATTTTCATTTTGTATAAACATTTTTCATATGATTGACTTATAGAAAATATTCGCTTGTATAATTTTATATATATATATATGTTCCATACAGAAATATTATTTATTATGTAGTAAAATATTCAGCAGAAATTTTATTTTGCGATATAAAAGTTCAATTTGAAATTTATATATACATGTATATAATATAAATATATTTTTCTATACAACATTTATTATTGTTCTATACATTTAATATTGGTATTTTTGAAAAGCATTATTGCTAAATGTACTATTTTGTTAACGTAAATTGTTAAATTGTTACAACAGATAGACATACATGTGCAACATTAAAAAGTAATCAATGTGGCGTAAAAATTTAAGTGAAAAAATTCTAGAATCGGATTAAGGGTTAATCGAAAAATATCTTAAAAAATTCGCTATCACATACCTTACATGTATGAGGATGAGAATTTTATGTAACAAATTCCTTTGTATATATAATAAAATATATGTATTATATTGAATCAAATTATTTATAAACGTATAGCGTGATTTCTTTCACTTTTTAAAAGCGAATCGTTTTAAAATATACAATAATAACTTAATCTTGCATTATCTGAATTGATGCACACGGTGCAATAAGTGAAGTGAAACAAATATATGTTTGTGTTGCTTCAATTGAATGTACCAAATCAGATAGTGCAGGAATAAAGAACAGATCTATCGTTAAAAAAAGATGGATATTGTAATTAAAAAAAAACAAAGATTTAACATTGTTACAAATTGATATTATGGATTAAGGATTAATGTATATGAGTTTCTTGATACTTTTTTTTTTCTATAAATAGAGAAGGCACAATAACTTTGATTAAGTAGACCATTGTGCATATTGAAAATCTTTTTAGATTTCTACTGATGAAGTACCAACAATTTTTAAATTAATAAATTAATAACTAAATTTCGATGAATTGCTACAAGCAAAATAAAATTAGGATGAGAAATGTTAAAATTAATTGTTTTAAAAAATAACATTCATTAGTTCTCAACACAATCGAAAGACCTTGCTTAAATAATTGTAGCATAAAATATATGCAAAACAAATTACACAATATATTTGAATCGGGAACTTTAATCTATGTCTATATAGTTATAAGACTTATGGTATCCTACATAATAAATCAGTGTTAAATCTTATGTGCAATGTGTGTGTGCGCGCGCGCGCGAGGTTGGGAGCGTGGTAATATTTATATATGTTTTATATATATATATATATATATATATATATATATATATATATAGTATCCAAAAACTGACGATAAATATTTTATAAATAAATTCTTTGTAACATTTTAAGATGAAAAGTCTAAAATATCAATTATAATCATTTTTAAATCAGAAGAGTTTAAAAAATATGAATGACGGCTAGAATTTCACGCGCTCAGTGTAAAGGTGTTTTCTTGAACTAATAATAAAATTCAGCACTTTTACACTAACCATCTTGCATCCCTGAGCGCGTAAAATTCTAGTCCTATCATCCGTAATTTTTAATCTTCCCATTTGTCATAACTTCGATATTTTTGCATTAGACTAATGTTACAAAGGATCTGTCTTTACTCTGTGTACACACACACACACACACACACACACACACACACACACACACACACACACACACACACACGTATATAGCACATGTTTTCCTACGACAAAATATTAGGTGTAGTAAAAAGAAATCCATTATTTTTCCAATAGATGGCTTTAATAATCTGTATCTCGTCTACGCGTGATTTATTACAGTTTTTTAAGATTAATTTGGGGAATTTTGGGGGGATTATTACATTTCAAATTAATTGCGTTAATGTCAACAACCATATCGACACGTAATTATTATTTCTGAAATTAATTCATTCGTTTGAATAATATATATATTAGTTCAACATCTTAATACTTAGACCGTAGTGGCGCTTCGGATTGTAATGTTATTTAATATTATTATCGCCACTTTTCCGCTTATTCACTGTTGGTGTTGAAAATCTGTAATGTATATAACGTATACTATAGATTTTCGGTAATAGTGAATATCGGAATGCAGAAATCCAAATAACGTTGGATAATATCATCGGAAAATCTAAAAACAGAAAGAGAAGTACTCAATATATATCGCATATCACAGGAAGGTAGTTGTGCGTCATCAGGAAAAATATTTAATAAAAGTGCCGGAGAATAATGTATTTTAAAAAATATGTTTCCGTTTTATTCTTTATGATGCAGTATTTTAATTGCTAATTGACATTTGATTTTTTATAAAAAGAATTGATATGATTTATATGTATATATATTCTTTTTATTAAAAAATCGTAAAGAATAAAATGAAAACATATTTTTTAAAATACATTATTCTCCGGCATTTCTTCTTTTAGATCTGGCAGATATATATATATATATCTGAAATATTTGTAATTCAGGATAATTTTTATTTTCATCTATTTAATCTAAATAAATTTAATTCTCATACTGATAAATATAGCATTTATCTTCTTTAGTTATGGGTAATTATTACAGGTATTTTATGTGCGCTATTAATGATTATAGAAAATCATTTAAATGTAATTTCAATAGATAATCTGATAAGACACGTATTTCTTTAAAATACATTAGTATTATGTGCAATTATTCTACATTTATTCTACACTTTCAAAACTTTAATAAATATTATACAAAGTATCTCTTATCGTGATATTTTTTATAAATAAACCTTATTGTCTAATTAAAGCACATTGCAATAAAAAAAATTTAATTGTATTTAAAAAATAAGATTAATAAGTTTTTTTAATTATTTATTTTAGTCGATATATCAACAATAATTATTACATATACATTTTGGAAGTTATAAGTTGTGAAATTGTAATGAAAGGTTATCATCTTTTACTTACGTAAATTTTTAAATTAAATTAAAGAATTTTACAGATTCTCTCTCTCTCTCTCTCTCTCTCTCTCTCTCTCTCTCTCTCTCTTTCTCTAGCAATTCAGTTAATGTAACCTCTTACTTGATTATACTTTCCTGACTGCGAAAAAAAAAAATAAAACAAATATAAACTTATACACTCTATGTCATATAAACTTAAATTTAAAAAATTAAAATTAAGTTTAATTAAAACTTTAATTGTTTAATTTACTATTTTCTTTGTTTATATCATCATAAGACTGCAATTTCTAAACGAATTAGAAATTGATACAAAAATCTAAATTAATCAAAAAGTATAATCATTAAAGAGAAAATGTTACAATTAGAATGAATATGTACTTACTATGTCAATTACGCGCGCGTATATGCGTGCGTGCGTGCGTGTGTGTGTGTGTGTGTGTGTGTGTGTGTGTGTGTATATGTATTCTTTAGCATATATAGAGTATCTCAGATTTACGGGATCACCTCTCATGAGCAGATATAATGTACTAAATTGAATTCTCTATCATTTTGCAATTTTTGCAATAATAACATAGGCCCACAAAAAAAAAGTATCTTATACTGGGGTAGAAACCCAGCTATTCTTATATATTTTAAATCACTGAATACGAATTTGACATCAAAATAGGACCATCCAGGGCAAATTTTTAATCTAGAGCGAAAAGATGGGTCAAAAATGGGAAAAATGGGTCATTTTTTTGTTCTAGATTGAAAATTTGCTCTGGATGATCCTATTTTGATGTCAAATTCGTATTCAGCGACTCAAAAAGCATGAGAATAGTACAGGGTCCGGCAAAATGATCTCCCACATTTTAATCTTTAATAAAAATGCCATTGTAAATGCTATTTAGATTTTATTTTTATTAACTGAAAATTTATGCTATGCCATTTGTTTTTATTGAGTTTTGAAAATTACAGAGTCCAAGTGGCAACCATTTTTTTCGATACACATTCAAAGCTATTTATATAATATATAATTTCTAAAAGTTTCCATCACTCGAGCAATAATTTGAGGCGATATTCCTGTAATTTCTTGGCGTATTGCTGCTTTCAATTCGTCAATGGTTCGGGGATGGTGTTGAAAAACCTTCGCTTTCAGGTAGTCCTAAAGGAAAAAGTCGCATGGGGCAAGATCGGGTGACCAAAACTTAGAGAACTTGAACATTCGGATGTGTGGTTTCAACAGGATGGAGCTCATACGGCAAGAAGGACAATGGACGTTTTAAGGGAAATGTTTCCAGGACGCGTAATCTCGTTACGTGGAGACGTTGGGTGGCCTGCACGTTCACCCGATCTTGCTCCATGCGACTTTTTCCTTTGGGGCTACCTGAAAGCGAAGGTTTTTCAACACCACCCCCGAACCATTGACGAATTGAAAGCAGCAATACGCCAAGAAATTACAGGAATATCGCCTCAAATTATTGCTCGAGTGATGGAAACTTTTAGAAATCTTCGAATGTGTATCGAAAAAAATGGTCGCCACTTGGACTCTGTAATTTTCAAAACTCAATAAAAACAAATGGCATAGCATAAATTTTCAATTAATAAAAATAAAATCTAAATAGCATTTACAATGGCGTTTTTATTAAAGATTAAAATGTGGGAGATCATTTTGCCGGACCCTGTATACACAGCACAGAATACTTCTTTTTTTGTGAGCCTGGACGCACAGGTCCACAAAAAAAATACCCTATGCTGGAGACCGAGCAAATTCTTACGTATTCTTATAAATTTTCAATCTAGAGCGAAAAAATAACCCATTTTTTCCCATTTTTGACTTGTTCACTCTAAATTGAAAATTTGCCCTGAATGGTTCTTTTTATGTTAGATTCGTATTCATGATTCAAAATACATAAGAAAGAGAAGATAGCTGGGTCTCAACCTCAGTACAGGATACTTTTTTTGTGAACCTGTGTAATTAATGAGATATTTTTTTAAAGATCACCAAATAATCGTGCGTATCGATCTGGCTTATCGTCAAATGCAAGTGCGCAACGTGATACGATTGCCCAACATGGGGAAATATTTTCTTTCGCCATTCATGCGTTGCCATTTGTTGTAAACAATTTCTCGCGTGCCTAGCAAAGTTAAAGAGATAATGTTTTTTTTTCAAATATATTTTTAATTCTGCATACATGCTTTAAACAGTATTGTAAAAAAATATGTTCAAAACATGTTAAAAACATCAATTAAGTATGTCTTAAACATTTAATTTAAAATATGATTTTTAGCTATCCTGTTAACAAACCTATGACGATGGCTCTATTTCGTCGTGCGCTTGTATTTAGCGGTAAACTGTGATTTGGCGATTTTTTAAAATATCTTATTAACTATTAAAATTGTAAAATTGTAAAATAGAGAATTTTTCCGTTTAATTTTCACTCTATCTAACTTGCTCATAAGAGATGCTCCCGTAAGTCTGGGACACCTTATGTGGATACACACACGCGCGCGCGCGCTCACACACACACACACACACACACACACACAAGGTGTCCCATTTTAATTGATTACCTTAAATATCTCTTGAATAGTATATATTTTAAGGAAAAATGTTTCACAAAAGTTTTAAACCTTCAGGAGAACATAAGAAGGTACCATTGATGCGACTTTGGATGATATTGTCGAGATCAGGATAAGGTCATTTTGAATTTTTTAAATGGAATTCCCCATTTTTCATTACATATTCTCGTAGAATATTCTCTTAGCTTATCTCGAGAGCTTTTCAAAAATTCAAGAATTGAATTTATAGAATTCTTTTTCATTAAGTACTTTTCGAATTACAAAATTTGAAAGTTACAGTACCACCAGCATTATCCAAAGTATTTGAGCTAAAACCTCTTTGATATTGTAGTTTCAAACTTCAGTTTGACTGTTACTCTAGTTTTATTTGTCAAGATTAAAACTTGTAGGTTCTTCCTTTCATATTCATTTTGACGAATAAAAAATCTGTAGCCCAAATAAGATAATAATTAATATTAGTTAATATTAACTAATTAATATTAGCTAATATATAAATATTAACTAATTAATTAAGAATATATATTGTAGTTATGGAGACATGCGTTTACAACGATCCGCCTCGATGAAACGCATACTCTTTCCGTTTTTCAACTTTTGGTTGGCAGTAGCCGGTTGTAAAAAATAAAAATAAGAAGGCCTTCAATGATCTTGATACTTAATAAAAAATTTTATTATAGTGTTTGGAAAAGCTCTAGAGGTAAGCTACTTGAATATGTAATGAAAAATGGGGAAGTTCTATTTAAAAAATTCAAATGACCTTGTCCTGATCTTGATAGGCCTGTCAATGATACTTTCTTATGTGCCTCTTGATAATCCCGTCATAAAACTTTTGTTAGAAACATTTTTCTCTAAAATGTACTGTTAAGAGATTTTTAAAGTGATCAATTAAAATAAAACACCCTAAATACACATACATACATATATCCTTTGTACACTTTCTTTGTGTGTACAAAATCTCATTTTTACGATACAAATACATTATTTTATATACAAAGTTTATAACTTTATCTCAATCCATTAAAAAGTTAATATTGGGTTATTTAAAAAGTATCCGCGGTTTTTTCATTCAAAAATTGAACAAAAAACGCGGATACTTTTTAAATGACCTAATATTATTTTTTTAAATTATTTTAATATTCTTATAATAATTCTATAATCTGAAATTTTAACTAAATAGTTGTAAACAATTTAGTCATTAAAATAATAAATTTTTTTTACACACCACAGTGCTGGAAACATAAAATAATGAGGTATACCAAATACTTGAATGCTGCACTTTTTAATGCTCACGTTAAACTGTTGATCGTTCTATGATAGCGTGAAGAACCTATAATAAATAAAAATTATCAGGTAAATAATAGTTATATATTTCTCGTATAATATGAGAATATAATGTATGATATAAATAAAGTGCATAATTTAATTTATTATTAGGAAAGTCTGAATAAATGGCTTTATCTAATTTCCTTTATTACTTTTTGTTAAAAGTAATATATTGGAAACAAATATATTTTTACACTATATATTGTATTAGGTGTTGGAATTAATTCGTAGCGTTTTTAATGAAAGAATGTTATTTATTTCACATGAGCATTAAAAAATACATTAATGAAAGTACTTCCCATCACTTGTAAAACGCTACGAATTAATTCCAACACCTAATATAATTATCATAATTACGAATATTTTCATAATTATGGATACTATTACTATATACTATATATATAATTATCTCTATTATATTTTGTATAAATATAATTGATAATGCTTTGGAGAACAATAAAACTAGAGCATAACATAAATATAAATTTAGATATAAATTTCGTTAATGATATTAAATCAAAGTCTGAAAAGAAATAAAAAAGAAACTAAAAAAAAATAAATATATAATAAATTCTAATTTTATTCTTATCTGATGACATGCTCTAAAATGAATTTAATCATATGTACTTCGTGCGTGTTAAGGCGCTCCCACCCTTCGTAGGATCCATCATTCGATCCCAGTTAGTATGTCCAACAACGAATCCAACAGCTCGCATTTTTTCCTGCTCTTTACGCTCTTCTAGATCTGCCCAACGTACCTGCAAAAAAAAGTAAACGTAAAACCTTTTATTTGATTTTGTAGTTATTAAAAAATTTAAATTTCCTATTTTTCATTACAATCATAAGGAACTGTAACATAAAAAATTATTTATATAAATTTTACAAATAACAAAATCGTATGAATCTTTAATTTATTTTAAATACATAACAAAATTGTAATTTATACTTTATTGCAAATAATATATTAAAAATTGGAAAAATACAATAAATTTTCTTAATATCTTCGCTAAGATAAGTCGCCAAGTCTCTTCAAATTGATTAAAAAAGTTATGTGAGTCAAGAGATATTATAATTTAATATTGCGCAGATACATACTCGTTTTTTACCAGAAGTATCTTCCATATTGTAATAATCGGGAACTTGTAAGAAATCTTCCATAGTTTGTGGTTTTGTTTCGTTTTTCTTCTTTGCCAAACCGTCCAATCGATCTACATTATTGCGTTATAAAAAAAATTAAAATAAATAATAATTAGCTTGTTTAAAGAAAATTATAATAAATCAAAATTAATGCGAGTTAACAAGGATAAATGTGATAACACAATTGTATTCTAATGCTTTCCAATTGAATATTGTTTATATCTTTAATATTTTTCAATTAAAACTAATTCACGCTTTTATTCAGACTCTCTTCAGTCAATAGACTCACATAAATTCACTTTTATGTATGGACATTAGCATTTATAGACTTTAATAGTATTAGCCTTAATTTGATGTTCTTACAGATTCACACTAAATATAAAAAAATATACACAGAGAATATATACATGAATATGTAATCTATTAGTATAAATTTATATAAATTAGCTAACCCAGTTTATCTTCAGCTTCCATTCTCTCCCATTTACTAACACCCTAAAAATACAAAAACACGCATAAAAAATACAATAAAATCATAGAATGACGTATAAAAGACAAGCATTTCTTAAGGCCCCTGACTAGTCAGCATGCAATTCAAAATTAGTCGGTGGCCTGGCGAAATGTGGCGAAATCGGTAGCCACACACACACAAGCACGAGTTCGTGTATATATGTTCTCGGCCGAAAGCGAACACATGTTATGTGCGTGTGTGTGTGTGTGTGAGTGTTACAGCGCCTCGCTACGATAAATGGCTGAACTTATGGGCGCGGAAAAATGACGTTTTGACGATGAAATTTATGCTGCAAGCCACTTCGTTATTATTTGCTTAATTGTGAAAATGTAACGTGTCTCGTATTTATGAAAGTCCTACAAAATAGGCAGAAACTATAGTTATCCTGGAATTTTATACATAAAAGCGTATATTTCATTTCAACAGCTGTTCAAATCGTTTCTGCCCGAAATTAGGTTCACTTTATCTGCCTTTTATGACCATTTCCTGACTATTAAGGGAGAAAGGAACAGTTTCTGCCCATTTTTACAGGTATTTTAAAGCAATCTCGTCATTTAGATTTATCCAAGTTGTCTTTATTTAATACAAACGACTTGCAGCATAAATTAACATGTCATTCTTCGCTTCTGACGTCATGATTCCAACATGGCCGCCATGACTAATTAGAAACCTCAAGCTCATTTACTTACAATTACATCCTGAGTATCTTCCTGGCTATCTTGACTATCTTCAGTTTGCGTAACAGATTTTTCTTGCGTCTCTTGACTATCTTCCATGTCCACCTTTAAAACAAAAATGTTTGTGACTACAAATATAATTTCCCATATATGTGTACACACACACACACACACGCGCGCGCGCGCGCGCACACACACAATGTTAAAAGAATAGCATTCCGTGCAGTATCGTATATCAATTCATGTATTATGGAAAAATTCAAATTATAAATTGTAAACTTATGAAAATATTTAGATGCTAATAACGGATCTTTTTATTTATATATAAATATTCGCTCTTTTTATTAGGTGTTGGAATTAATTCGTAGCGTTTTTAATGAAAGAATGTTATTTATTTCACATGAGCATTAAAAAATACATTAATGAAAGTACTTCCCATCACTTGTAAAACGCTACGAATTAATTCCAACACCTAATAAGAAAAACGAATAGTAAGAAGTAAAAGAAAATTACCTCTTCTATTGCTTGCTCTTGCAACATCGAATTTACATCTAGCTTCTGATGATAACTGGGTGTTGGTTCAAAGTAATCTATAATCCGATTAATTTCATCCTCGGTACGGTTGTGAATGTTTCTCTTCAAACATATCTGTAAATCCATCTCCATTTCGCATACGTACACCTTGGTACATACAATATCATGTTAATAAAAACAAGTTAGTATCGAATTTAATAATAATAATGTAATATATGTTGTAGGTAATAAAAGTCTAAAATTAATGTTAATAGCATGTATATATGTTTTAAAAAGTTGATATTTTTATACCAATTCTTCCTAGAATTATATGGTCATGAATATTAAAAGTTTTTATTGATACATGCAACTTCAAAATATTTATCGATAGAAAAATAAAATTAATTATTAATTATGTGATGATGAAATTTATTTGTGATGATTAATTTATTCTAAAACGAAAAAAATTTACAACAAGGATATCCACAATAGTCTTAGAAAAAAGCCATATATAATATAATTAAATTAAATATATAAATCAGTAACTTACTTTAAAACCTTTTGTCTTGCCGAAACTCCACATCTCTTCGTAATCCGAAATCTTCTCGTTAATGCAGTCTAATATGATAAAATTGAAGAATCCATCTGTTATATTTTTCTTAAAAGCTTTAACAAGAGAAGTTATATAACTCTGTTCCATCGCCTCTTCATATTCATATACCATTTCCTACGAAAAATTATAAATTAGAATTAAAATGAAAATAAACATTCACACACAATTGTTCTTTTTTTATATTATATTCATAATGGGTTCGAATCTATAAAATTATTAGGTGTTGGAATTAATTCGTAGCGTTTTTAATGAAAGAATATTATTTATTTCACATGAGCATTAAAAAATACATTAATGAAAGTACTTCCCATCACTTGTAAAACGCTACGAATTAATTCCAACACCTAATATGAAGTATTTTACATAAATCAATTTTACTTTTCACTATGTAATATTTTACATAAATCAATTTTACTTTTCAATATATAATATTTTACATAAATCAATTTTACTTTTCAATATATAATAAACTATAAAGATATATTGTTATTTAATAATAAATATCTACTTTCTTAAATATTAAATATTATTGATATTGTACAAACTTGATGTAATACAGTTACTATCACAATATTTCTAAATAAAAGTGAATGTCAATCAAAGCTCGTTTTATATTACAAATATAATTATTGTACCTTAACTATGACTTTCTTTCCATTATCATCCTTAGTCTCTATTTCCTTTTCGACAAGAAAATAATCATCTAAACTCAATATTCTCGGTGGAGAACCACCTTGCTCGACTTCTTTATCCTGCTCAGTAAAAAAATATAATTAAATATTAAATATGTCTGTAAAGTTTTACACATATGAATGTAATGCAATTGGACCAAGTATTCGAAGCATATGACATGTATTTTATTCAAAATAAAAATATATTAACTTATATTTTATACAAAATATACAAAATAATCATTTATATAATAATATATATTTAAGCATTTACTACAAATATACCTTAATAAGTTTAGCCACAAAAGACTTGCCACTACCGGGTGGTCCTCTGAGGATGATAGCTATTTTTGGTGGTCTGTTCTGACGACCTGGTGGACACAATAGATCATCGACCATCGTAAAATTTGGTATTTTCGCCAATTCCAAGGTTTTCGTAGTGGATTCCGTAACATTTTTCTTTGTATCTGAAGAAAGGCTATAAAAGGATTTATCTTTTAGTAAAATAAAAACATATACTTATAAATAATTACATTATAACAGATTGAGAGATCGAAAAAATCACTCGTTTTTTATTTCTATGCTAATAAACAAAAGAACGAACTCTTTGATCAATCTTGTAAAATAAAAGAATAGTGATCATTATAATAACCAACATAAAATAAGTACAATAAGAAATAGAAATAAATATATTTTGTGTTGTAGAAATTTTCCTCAGAAAGTTTTTCTAATTA
This sequence comes from Acromyrmex echinatior, assembly GCF_024713525.1. Taxonomy (NCBI): domain Eukaryota; kingdom Metazoa; phylum Arthropoda; class Insecta; order Hymenoptera; family Formicidae; genus Acromyrmex; species Acromyrmex echinatior. The sequence continues at coordinate 6,726,912 of NC_141855.1, read as the reverse complement.
TGCAATAGCATACGCACGTAAATGACAATTTGAAAAAAATATTTCGCAACAATCGCACTCTTCATTAAATATTCATACATAATAGTATAATTCGCTTTAAAAAGTATCAAACAATAAAAAATTATTCCATATAAACAGATCGATACCATATGTAAACGGTATATTGTACATTATATTGCATTTAAGCAATAAAAATTCAGTACAAATAACATTTATTGAAAAAATTCGGTTTATCAGATATAAAATATAAGAATCTTATTACAGCAGACAGATCAATATTGTAGATAAAATTACGAATATCTTACAGTAAATAAGTAAAATAAAAGATATATTCGTTTTATATATATATATATATATATATATATATATATATATTAGGTGTTGGAATTAATTCGTAGCGTTTTTAATGAAAGAATGTTATTTATTTCACATGAGCATTAAAAAATACATTAATGAAAGTACTTCCCATCACTTGTAAAACGCTACGAATTAATTCCAACACCTAATATATATATATATATATGTAGATATATATATATATATATGTATGCAATAAAATGGTATATTATAAACTTCTTGATGAAAGCAATGATAAAAACTGCTATATAAGTATCATGTATATATTGTAGGAAAACTCTGTGCATTAAATATTCATTATAAGTAGTAAATATCATAAGTGGAAAATGGCACATGAGTATTCTCTCTTTATTTTCAGAGAGTAAATAATTTTCACATACATAACAGATCAATACTGTAAAAAAATCAGTTTGTTGGAAATACAAATATAAGAAATTTATTACAATCAATATTAAAATTATGACTAGATATATAACTGTCCTAGAATTACAGTTATATATAATTTTTATAATTTTATGGTTTACTATAACATTTTTTTTTAATTTATGTGAAGAATAAAATGGTATGTTATGTATATATTGTTAAAAGCAACAATAAAAATTTGGCATAAATATGTTTAAAATAAATTCATTTTTACAGAAGTATTTTTCATACATAGTCTTGTCTGCCAAACGGAGACGACTTTTACATATGCAAAACAGTAATCATTGCAAAAACGTTTTTATATATGGTATCTATTTAAAAAATGCATATTAAAATTATAAAAAATAATTAACATATAAACTTATAGTAAATTTTGTTGATTATATGCATAGTATTTAGTAACTATGCATAATTAATCAGACTGACTGTAGCACAGATATATTAAATTTGTTATATCTGTTATGTCAGTATTACAAATATGAATATAAAGATTTTGTTGATCCTCCGATATTCGAAAAATTACAGTAATTATTATTCGGTTATTTAAATCCGAATATATGCAGATATCCATCTCGGTAAATCATAAAATAGCACAGAACATAAAATAGCTTATAAACTCTTGGCATTACCAAAATTATAAAAATTTTTTTTCAAATTTCGATAAATGTATCATAAATTGTGTTGCAGCAAATGCACAACTGCACATGCGCAATATTTATATTGTAAAATATAATTAACAGAACCATTAAGTTTTGCCATTGTCGAGATATAATCGAAAAGTTTTACTAAAACATTATAACACATCTCGATAGATTTTTGTGTTATTTAAATAAATTTTATTATAAATGTTTATTATAAACGAACAAATAAAAATATCCTTAAATAGAAAAATAAAAGTACCAAATATAAAAAATTTTTGGGACGAATTTGGGATTTATGGAGAATAATTTTTGTTCTATGGAAATAATTTCTGAAAGAGAATTAAATTTCACGATAAAACTAATTTTTGTTATGTTATATAATAATATACTATCTAACAAATATATTTTGTCCTATATAAAATTTATTAGAATTCTCAATAATATTCATAAACTTTCCTTATAATATTTGAACACTTTCTTTCAATATGCTGATTTTAAATTATTCCTCCCGTTGTTTCTTGTAGTAAAAGGTGTAAATGCCTTATAATAAATTTAATTAATTAAATGTACTCAGTGCGCATTAAAGCAGTTGTATTCAAATCGACATAAAAATTTATATATACTTAATATAAAAATAGATTAAATCTTCAATACATTTTATTGTGCTGTTAAGTAAAATTTGTATTTTATAATTTGAAATATTTGCATTTTACTTTTACACAGATTAAATAAGTGTACAATGGCTTTATTATGCACTAGTGTATCCGAATTCGCCATTAATATTTTATATTTCTCTAATGTATTTTTGTACATATTTTTTTGCTGAGATCCGGATCTAATCTAATAGCGTTTTTCACTGAGAAAACTAGCGTAAGATCGGTACAATTGAGTGCAAATCGGTTTTAAATATATTTTCCAATGTTAATAAATAATTTAATTCTTTTAAGATTATAAGATTATCGTGGCAACAAAGGCCATGTATGGTTCGTATATTACTGCCAGTTGACTGCTAGTACTGAAAATCTATCGTTCCTCTTATATATACTATACTGCACTGACAACTGGCAGTAATATACGAACCAGCCAAAGAACATGTAAAATTAAAAAAATTAAATTATTTATTAACAGAAAAAATATAATATATAAATTTATTTGTATTCAATTGCACTTAGTGTATAAGTGCTGCACTAATTTTTCCAGTGGTAAATATTATAAATATATCCTATAATAATATTTATGCACATACTAAAAAGTATATACTAATTGTGTACACTAACACATTATTTACAGAAATCTAAACTATACTATATTTTTACTAATTAATTTAATTTAATTTGATATATTTTACATCTGTTACATTTTTTTTACATCTGTTATTTATTTCTTTAATTTAATCTTTTATATATCACTCATTGCTATAACAATCACAATTAAAATAAGTTTGAATGTTTTGAATTATTAAAATTTTGTAATATTTTGAAAATGCAATTTTGCTGTAATAATTGATTTCGTTGAACGGTAAAAAATGATTTTGATGAACAAAGAAACAAGATTAATTATTTTCTTTATAGTTTTTAGATGCTAAATACAAATCTGTTTTCTAAATTGCTATTACGTCATAATTTTGAGAAATTTGTAATTGGAATTGCAAAAGAGCTATTTTTGCGTATTGTATCATATTATAAATAACAACGATATACGACATACTGGAACAGTTTCACTGGAATCAAAATTAACTGTGTTGTCAAGACTTTCAATCTTCAAAAGCATTTTTTAGTATCGACTATGTTTAATAAAATATTTATAATTAAATATGAAATCTATAGTGAAAAAGGAGAGAAGAAAAAAAAGATAAGTGAATTGTGAATGATAAGTCGCTGATGATTTATCAAATAGCTTTCAAGTGTATTTATTTAAACTTTAATATCACTGAATACAAATTCGATGTAAAAATTAACAAATTTAAAATAATCGATTTAGTATGGTGGATATACTAAAACGTAAAAAATATCCAGATTTGTTCGCATTGCACTTTTTGCACTCAACACCTTCGCTTTTTCTCTCTCTTCAACGCCCAAATATATTAATCTCATTTTAAGGCTCCTGAGTAGTTACCACAGCTATATCGGATCATGATGTCAAAAACAAGAAACAATTCGTTTTTGTTACGTGCCATTTGTAAATAAAGACAATTACTGACTGTCAGGGAGATAAGCATATTTATCATCCATTTTTACAAATGTCTTAAGGCAATCTCATCATTTTATTTTATCTAAATTCTTTATTTATAAATAACATGTAATAAAATTAACGTGTCATTTCTCGCTTCTGACGTCGTGATTCAATATAGCTGTGGTGGCTCAGGAGTAAGTGCACAAGTTTTTGAGAATTTAAACAACGTGAACAAACCCATGAATGCAGAAATTTATGTATAGAAATGTTTCACGATTTTGAATTTGTTAATTTTGACATAAAATTCGGCAGCTTAAAAAACTCTTAAGTTTAAATAAAACATAATTAAATATAATTAAAAGCTATTTGGTAAATCGTTAATAATCTAATTCAACCTTTTTCAGCCTGAAATAAATCACATATTAATCATTTAATCATGAATATTTTATTAATTGTAATCGATATTAAAAAAAAATCTTTTGAAAACTGAAAGTCCTAAGATATACTTAATTTTTATTGCAATAAAGCTTCTTCAGAATGTCATTTATTATAATTATAATACTTATAATACGACAAAATACATGAAAATAATTTTTTTTATATAGTTTTAAGGCTCCTGAATCATGCCATACTGCCATATTGAATCATGATGTGCGAGAAATGAAACGTTAATTTTTATTACGTGCCATTTATAAATAAAGAAAATTTGAATGAAATAAAATAATGAGATCGTTTTTTTGCCGAATAGCGAAATCAGTTATTACAGCAAAACAATTGTAAAAATGGATAAAAACTATTCTCATCCCCCCTGACAGTTAGTAAATAATCGTAAAAAATGAAAAAAGTGACGTATTTTTATTCAATGCGTAATCTATTTTCATTTACATGTGCCTTTTATCACTTTTTATTTACTGACATTATTTACTGACGAGGAAGATAAATATAGTTTTCGTCCATTTTTATAAATGTTTTAAAGTAATTTCATCTTTTTGTTTTATTCAAATTGTCTTTATTTACTAATGGCACGTAATAAAAATTAACATGCCATTTCTCGCTTCAGATATTACGATCCAATATGGTTGCTTACTACTCAGAAGTCTTAACTGCAAATTTTTCCAAATTGTTACGTGATGAAACAATTTATGTGAAAATTCGATTCATATTTAGTAAAAAAAAAAATATGGAAAATGATTAATCTCGTTCTAATGTTTCTTTTTTTGTTGAACAGTATTATAAAGGAATAAAAGTTATTTTTTCTGTTTTTTTTTGCAACTAAAAAATGATAACAATTTTAAATAATTTTTAAATTTATGTCATTATTATAACAAATGAGCGATATGTTAAATATAAACAAGATATTCTGTCAAATTGTAAACCATGATGTATGATTATGTACAGATAAACGTAGTCAAACTTATAAGACATTAATCCAGAATTAAATAATTATTGCTAAAATAATTTCAACAAAAAGTTATATTCAAAATATAACTTTCTATAAATAACACTGCTAAAAATTTTGTTTTTTTAAATTTTTCATGATATCAGACCTGTTTACTCCTGGATTATTTCTTGATTAGTAATCTAAATTCATATGTGAATATAGATATGTAATGTAAATATTTTTAAGAAATTAAATTTTCTATTTAAAATCCTTCAAATCAATGTTCTTTTTTCTTTCTTTCTATTTAATTAAATGTAGACTAAAGCTTCTGCAAACAAAAAGTAATGTTAACATACCTGGTCTCTTGTAGTTTTGTATCTATGACGTTTTTGTTTGCATTCTCCTGCCAGTTAACATTTCCTTTCAATCTAAAAAAAATGATATATATGTTCAAAATATATATCTCATACTTATTTAATGTAATATTATATCAACTATTTTTCTATTAGCAATTATAAAAAATTAAATATTTTTATTATTCATACAATATACCTATTATCATCTTTATCATTATCTTTATTCATCTCCTTTCGGGGACTGTCATGTATCTCTTGAACCCGCTCTGTATCTAAAAAATGATGGATGCAATGAAACATACTCCGTGTAAGTTGTTTGTTCTTTAATATTTCAATGTAATTTATAATTTAATTAGACACATTACATGTAAGACTAAATCAGCATTCCAAAACTACAGTATTCTACATTTTGTTTTTATAATTATAAATGATAAATAATATTATTTTATTACAATTAATAAAATAAGCTAATAAACTTTGGCCAAATGCTTTATTTTTAAAACCACTTTATACTGCAATAAAAGTTTGATGAATTTTTGGTCCATTTTCATAAATAAAAAAGTATTTAAACAATATAAAAGCAATAAGCAATAAGTAAGTCAATAATAGTTTTGTATTTTTAAGATATAAAGTTATATTTAAAAAATGTTATAATTCGTATAATTCGTCACTTCTAGTTGTTCAAGTTTTTTTTATATGTTTTCAATTTAATGAAGAATTAAAGCTGCATATAACTATTCGTCACAAAAAAAATAGTAATTTCAAAACAAACATATATAGGGTGTTCAAAAACCATAACAATGCTTAATGAGATTCCTGGAATCATTTTGAGATGAAAATTCTAACATCAACAAATATCGAGACCTTAATAATTTTTTAATTGTAAGCACTTTTATCAAATCATAATCTAATCTAAATTTAAACATAAAACATAATCTAAATTTTTGAATAAATTGAAAATAATAATCATTTTGAGAAAATTCTAATACCAAAATATCGAGGGTACAATAGTTTTTGAATAAGCACTTAAAATTAGCGAATTATATCGCCTAAAGTTCGCACGCTCAGATACGATACAACGGAAAATCCTACCGCACCTAAGCGTGCAAACTTTAAGCGGTATAATTAAATTATATATAATTATAATTAAACTATTGTACCCTCGATATTTTGGTATTAGAATTTTCTCAAAATAATTATTTCCAATTTATTAAAAAATTTAGATTATCTGTGAAATTCTATTTCTTTGAAAAAACCAAAATTATTATTCGTAAAATAAATTCATATTAAATTACCTTTGTGAACATTTTTATCACTTTGGTGTCGGTCGCTCTGGTCATTATCAATATTTCGTTCAAAACTTCGGGATTCTGATTCAGAATAATGTCCTCTCTCTTTACGATCATCATTTTCTTTCTTCTCTCCATCAGTTTTTTTATTCGATTGCCAATCACGTTCCTTTCGATTATTATAATCCACTGATTTGCGTACGTCGAAATTCATTGCATTGTTTTTGTAGTTCCTCGTTTTTTCGGTATATTTTCCCTTCGTACTTTCGTAGTTGCTCATTTTTTCAGTGTATTCCTTCAGATTCTGCTCGTTCTCCACCCAATTCCTAAAATCTTTCTTCGGATAATGATGTTGCTGCAGATCGGGTTTTAAATTTCCGTGACCGTAATCAAAGCACTGAACTGACGATAATTGCTGCTCCATAATCAAAGCACGAGACACGTGCCCATAATCAATCACCTTTGTCGGAGTGAAGTGAAGTGATTCAACAATTCTTTTATCACCTTCGCCGTGATTATAATTAAACTTTTGCACGCAAAATTCTTCATCATTCCTCGGTCGTTTCATCAATAAATTAGAATATTTCGATTCAAAATCAGATTCAGTTGCAGATTCACCATATTGAGACTTAAAATTACCCTTTGGTTCCATACTTCTTTCTGACTTCTCGTCAAATGTGCTTGAAATGTTTTTATCAATGTTATATGGCTCTGCATCGGATCTCTGAACGTTACCAAACTTATCCTTCCAATCATTAAATCCTGAACAAGGTACAGTCTCTTTTTTATTAAAATCAGATCCAATATATTCACTGGTGTTTTCTTTCTGCATTTCGATATTTTTATCAGGACAATTCCTATTAAATTCATCAGTCGATTTTGGGCTTTCATACCTGGCCTTTTTAGCAAAAATATTATCTTCAAACTGTTCTTTTCTAATGCAAGAATTTCTACGCAAATTATCGTCGCAATTAAGCGAAGAATCGCTCGGAGGTGGAAAGTTTGCATTAGTTGAATCATTCATCGGACCTTTGAGGTCCGATGATCCAAAGGGTCCACTATTAGAATCTCGAGATTCAAATCGGCTCTCATTGAAATTCTTCGGGTTACGTTGAAGCAGAGTATCATTTGAATCACAAGAACCAAGTAGAACAGATTCTTTAGAACCACGCGTACTAGTCAGATCTTCATTGGATTTTTGAAAATCAACTTTTTCATTAGAAGAGCTAAAAGATCCACTATTATCGAAAGGTCTCTTATCAAACGGTGTCTCATTTGATTTACCAAACTTATTGGATCCCATAGAACTGAACTGTGAGTCAAAAGAACATCTAGTATTAAAAAATGTATTAAATGGACCTCTAGGACCAAATGATCCATCATTGGGCCCTCGCAATCCAAATGGTCTTTCGGACATTGTTCGAGAATCTAAACGATCATTAACTCCTCTAGGACCAAATTGCATATTGGTGCCTCTAGGTCCAAATGGGGCAGGATTTCGCGGAGAAAACGGTAAATCAATTGGTCCCCTTGGTCCAATTGGACGATCGATGGATCCTCTCAAGCCGAACTTTGTATTCATGAGCGGTCGAGGTCCAAATTGACTAAATGACTCATCTACAGGACCACGTGGATTGAATTTCTCACTATTTGAATGTTCAGATAACTCATCATTATAATCTTGATCATTACATTGCTCATCATTAGATTTTCTAGGACTGAAACGACTTTCACTTGATATATTAAGCCCAAATTGGCCATCTTTGGGACCACGTGGACCCAATTGTACATCCATAGAACCTTGCGGTAAAAATGGACCTCGCGAAGGATCAGTTAAAAATGCACGAGGACCTCTGGGACTAAACATTGGCGGTCCTCGAGGTTCAAATGATACACCAGATTTAAATTCCATCCTTTTGGATTCAAAGTTGTTATTATTATTAAAACGCATATCGAATTGGTTATCAGCTGGTCCCTTTCTATCAAAATCTTTGTTTAAATTCGGTGGCATATTTTGATTGGAGTCCGTAGAAATGGGACATAAATTAGGCAATTCCGGTGGCGGTTCAATGTTCAAATCTACTGGTGGTACGTCATTTTCACCCATGAAGGGTAAACTTTCAGATTTCTTAATACCGTTATTAGATTCATCCGCACTTTCGGTGTTACTTTGAATTTTATCATCATGTTTTTTGTCAACCTGTTGCAGAGAATTATCATCATTAATAACTTTATTTTTTTCTCCATTATCATTCTTTAAGTCATTAGAAGAAACAATGTTGCTTTGCTCAATAGAACTATTATTCTCCTCCAGTTGCATTGCTTCCGTATCTTTTACATCTGCCACATTATTAGTTTGCAGCGACGAATCAGCATCGATATCAATAATTTCGATATTTTCAGAACGTTTAACAACATCTTGTGGCTGAATATTTGTTAGTTGGAATTGATTGGGATGCGGTCTGATTTCGGTATTCTTTCCTCGTTCATTGTAATCCATGGGATTATGCTTAGCAAAGTTATCCAGACGTCCTTTGAAAGGAGGTTCGCTGAAAAAGTGACCTCGTGATCCATATGATGAAGAAATTTGACCCACCAAATCAGAAGAAGATAATTGAAAACTTGACGATCCACTACTCGCTGCTTCACTACGATTTGGTGGATTTTTTTGAAAATCGAAGGAGCTTTTAAAGGGCGAGTGACTGGTAATTTTTTTAAAGCTTTCGCTAAGAGAACCAATACCAGTGAACTTGTCGGAGTCAACAAAACTGGGTCTAAATACGTCCCCTGCTGCTCTTCGCTTTTCCATGAGTTTCTTCAGTTCTGGCGATAGTTCGTTCGATGAACTGAATGATGAATTTCTAGTGAAACCTCGGGTATTAGTACCGAAACTGTCTCGTCTATTATCAGCTGAATCTTTTGAATCAAAATTACCTCTACCAAATCTATCGTTCGGTCGGAAAGGCTCGTTATTAGATCCAAATCGATCATTACCAGAAAAGAAACGATCTTTGGAATCAAAACGATTAGTTCCAGAAGCAAACTGTTCTCCACCTGACACAAACCGATCCGATCCAAATCGCTCGTTATCTGGAAATCGATCATTTCCAGGTCCGCGGTGATCTTTATCCATTTCGATCCGATCATTTCCAGGTCTAAATCGATCACCCTCCGGTTTAAACCATTCATTGCTAAACCGATCAGATCCTGGACCAGGATGATCCTTGTTTGATCCGAATTGATCACCTCCCGATGTAACCCTATCACTTCCTATCGATCCAAATCTATTATTTTCACTGTTGAAATGATCATTTCCTGGCCCAAAACGATCTTTTGCTAGCCCAAACCGATCATTACCTAGATTAAAATTATTCTGTGAGTTTAATTGATTATTCCCAAAGTCATTGTAATTTCTATCGCCTCTTCTAAAACGTTGTGATTCGACTTTGTTATCAGTAGAAGATCTAAATTCTTGTTCGTGCAAATTTGAATTAGTATTATCTCGTCCAAAACGTTCCTGATCACCTCTTTTGAAATTGGATTGTCCATCAAAATTGTGAGATGGTCGATCATTTGGATGCATAAAACGCTTATCCATACTTGAAGAATCAGCTGAACCAAACGGAGGACAATCATTTATGTTTGTTAGACCTGGTGTTTTTACATTTTGCAATTGCATTCGATCATTAGTAAGAAAATTTGGTGGAGGTTGTGAAAAATTTGGTGTAACGTTATTTGGCATATTCAGTTGTGATTGTGCAAAATTTGACGAGATCATTTGGGGTGGCCCAATATCCGGCATTGAGAGTATTGGAGGCATTGTCGACATCCCGAGACCATATGGCGGTGCTTCCATTCTGGAATTATATTGTTGATTTCCCCATTGTTGCTGATTGGACCAATTCGGTCCAACCATATTTAGTTGTGATGGAATTTGCTGCATTCCTTGTGCGACAGGTTGATTACTAGAACTACTTGTGGTTTCTGGCATTGGTGGCGGTGGCGGCGGGGGCACTAAAGATGCAGAAATATTTTGCTTCCCTGTAAGACCCAAAGTTTTCCCAATGCCCAATAAATTGTTGATCAATCCTTGATTTTCGGTGTTCGATAAGATGTTTAGTATTTTATCGTCCCCAGGTATGTTTTTGTTCTTTTCGGCTTCCGCTTTTACAGCAGCTTGTTTTTGTTGTTCGCGTTTTTTACGCATCTGTTCGCGTCGTTCGAGCAGCTTCTCACGCCATGATGTCCATTTCGCTTCGTATTGTTTATACTGAGTCTGAAATATGAAGATATCATTTTAAACTCTATAAAAAATGCAATTTCAATTATTTATTTAAGTTATTTAATAATCTTGATATCATAAAAATGAGAATATCGATAATATAATTTAATTTTAACTGATAATTATATTTCAAAATATATTTTTCAAAATATAATTGAGAGCATCATAATATAAAAAAACACGATTTTTCAATATAATTATATATCCGAAATTATTTTCAGAATTATTTATGTTCATATTTTGACTTTTGCAAACATCAAAATAAACTTTATTAAAAATGTGCCTTCTAATATAAATAATTACTTTCCAATAATATCCATTTAATTATTTCGTAATAATTATGTGCATATTAAAAATGGTACTTACCTTGTCTGGATGATTGGCGTTTTGCTGCTTCCAAGTATTAAATTGTTCTTCCCACTGTTTGAACTGTGCATCAAATGTTCTTTCAGCTTCGGTCAATTCCTCTTCAGAGATCAATTTTTTAGCACTTTTGGAATCACTAATTACATTACTATTGGATTTTTCAGCTGTGATATTTTCACTATTCTCGATTTCAGGTGGTAAGGGTGGTTGGCTTGTTGTAGGTAACGGTGGATTTGTAGGATAACTTGTTACATTTGCTTGTGACGTCATCTTATTGGGAGATTCTTTTGCAGGAAATAATGGAAGATTGTTTTGGTGTGGAGGTGGCATGTTCGTAAACTGATATGTATTTGTAGGAGGCAAAGGAGGTCGGGTGTCTTCTTTGGGAAGAGGCGGTGGTGGTACTTGCATCTGACTCGTTAAGTTCATATTCTGCACGTGCTTCATCTCCTCATACTGAAAAGAATTTCTTATTAATAAAAATTAACAAATAAAAACTTTTAGGCCCAGTTCCACAACTCACGGTTAATTCTTAACCGAGGTTCAACTTATTCCTCATCGCTTTTCAATTCTAGAATTGTAAAGAAATGAGGAATAAGAACCTCGATTAAGAGTGAATTATGGAACTGAGCTTTAATGTTTCTATGAATCAAACATTTTCTGTATACATAAATTTTTAAAACTTTTATAATATTATTATTATCTAATAAATCATTTAAGAAAAAAAACAGATAAACAATAATTGAAAAGTAATTATATATTTCTCTTTGTTTCTTTTATCGTTTTAAATAAATGTTTTATTCTAAAGAAAAGACTATTATAAAATGTTTCTCCATCGAAATATATTGTTTTCATTTGTACTATATATATTTATATCATATTATTTTTTGTATATTATATAATATTCATTTAAACAATTTAATCTTTAAAAATAAAAAAATATATAAAATATTTTATAAGCATAAAGTAAAGATTAATATTTTATCATATTAAAATAAATAATAAAAATTCGGAAAAGTTTAAAAAGTTATATTATCCTTAAAAAGATATTTTTTAATCCATTATGAATGTAATAATTATATATATATATTGTGTGTGTGTGTGTGTGTGTGTGTGTGTGTGTGTGTGTTTGAGAAAATATAGGGTGAACCAAAGAAACGGAAAAATTTAAAGAGATAAAATAAAAGTTTAGAAACTTCATTCAATTAATTTGAATTACATCAAAATATAGAGCATTATATACCATTTAGAAATCATCTTATTAAGTTCATCAATAAGAATCGTGTCAAATATCGTGTCAGGTCGCGAATTATATATATATATATATATATATATATATATATATATATATACAACTAGGCAGGCATCATCGTGCAGCCTTGTTGATTATTTTATATTTAGTAAACATGGAGCATTGGAGCAGTGAACAATACATTTGCTGTAAAATCATATTATAATAGAGATTGCACGCAAATTACTTGTAGAGAGGTTTGCTATTATTTTCATCTTCATTGTTACGATCCTATGCCATCAACTCATGCAAATTGAAATTTGGGTTCGCAACACAAAGGGAAGGCTTAACACAAAAAAAGATGACGAATCATATGAGTAGATAGAATAGGATTGTGACAAGGATGAAAATAGAAGCAAAACATTCTACAAACAATTTGGATGAAGATATCATTTTTTTACAATACAGTACAGTTTCAAATTTACAATACACGTTGTTTACTTTTCCAATGCCCCATATTTACTAAATGCATCAATGAGGTTGCGTGGTGTATTCAAACACAATCCACCAACAAAATCCGCGATCCACCAATATTACAGACAAAATTTTCAATTTCTTTGATCAATCCTATATAACTGTGTAAAATAATCAATTATGTAAAATAAAACAATAGGTCTATGCTTCAATAATAAATAAAAATAATATTAATTTATCTCTTCCAAAAATTTTATTATACTAATTAGCTTATTGTTATATATAGTTAATTTATACATTACATAATATTATATTTAAATTATATCAATATAGTTTTATATTATACCTTGTCGCCATATTGCGTCTGCCATTGTTGATATTGTTGGTGCCATTGTTGCCATTGAGCCCAGCCTTGCTGCTGTGCAACTGCCCATTGCTCCGGTGTATATCCACTAGGTGTCTAATATATAAAATATATACACACACATATTTTTATATATATATATATATATATATATATATATATACATATACATACACACATACAGGTTGATATTAAGTAAAAGATTTTAAGGGATAATCCCTAACATAAATTAAAAACGAAAATTTTATATGATTATATATCTGAAACGATTTAATTTCAAAGATATAGAATGTCAAAATCAAAAAAGAAATTTCGTTTTTTTTTTCGAAAAATTCGAAAATCACTTTTATTTTGATGATATATGTTTAAAGAAGATCAAGAGCCAGTATTTAGAGTTGATTCTCTTATATTTAAGACTATCTTAAATATAATCTTAAGATATCGTAAACTAATTACAACAGTAATCACAACAGATCTGTATATATTAGCGCATCTTAAAGTATTACTTAAGATCTTTAAAATAAGAATCGGCTGTATGAATACTGGTCAAAAATTAGGTATTACATGCAAGTGAGAAGTGCGCGTCGACCTAAAATACTAACCATAACAAGAGTGTTCATTAACTTTAATCTTTTTTCTAAAAACTATTTGTGGGATTTAATTTTGCTAAAAAAATTGTTCTTTTAACAAAAAATATCACGATTCCGAATGAGGGAATTTTGAGACATCCTATATAAAAGGGGGGGGGGGGGGGTATCAAAAAGTTTCCCTTTATAGAGCCAGTCCCAAATGACATCCGACTGACCTTTTTAAGAATCAAAGTCGCTTGGAAGTCATTTGGAGGTGATTATATAAAGAAAAACTTATCAAGAGTGGTCTATTTTAATCCATCAAATAGAATATCTCAAAATCCTTAAGTTTAAGATGTTAAAAATGTTTCAGATAAAAGTTGCTTAGTTAGAGAAAAAGTAGGTGACCTTGATTGACCTTGAGAAAATGTCCTTAAAGTCAAGTCAAAATTATTTAAAATTTTTTTAATGGAATTATATATATCTTTTCACACAATATAATTCTTCTAATTATTTTGCACATAAAAATATTAAGTAAATATCAAAAAGTCAATAGCTGATCGAAATATTTTACACTTTAATCTGACACGTGACAGGAAACATTACATATCTTGTACACTATTAACTTTTTAATAATCATATATAATTAAAAGAATCACATATTGTGTAAAAAAAATACATAATATTTCAGCTACCTGACTTTAAACATTTTCTAAAGGTCACTATCTTCTTTCTCCCTTGTAATTGAGTAACTTTTGTCTAAAACATTTTTGTTTTAAACTTAAAGATTTTGAGATATTCTATTAGATAGATTAAAATGAACTACACTATATAATATTATATTAATATTAAAAAATGTTTATCAAATTTCAGGGCATTATATATATGCATGTTATTTATGTATATTTAATTTATTAATGACTTGTTAAAAAAGTGCTATTGTGCAATGCATTCTATATAAAGTATATAATATCCTTATTTAAAGTTATACTTACTGGTTGATTATAATATTGCATATAACTCTGCATCATGGTCGTAGCATCTGTGCCCGTTGCTGGTGCACCGTAGCCAATTGATGGTTGCGGCAATGAAGACGCACCAGTTGACAACGGCCATTGGTTCCAATTTTGCATTTTGTAAATCTTCTATCAGACTAGCAAGCAGCTTGTTAGTCACTCTAAAGCCCGTAGTCCGTTCTAAGTGTAACATGTATTTAAACATGTATTTAAAGAAGATATATCTCATTGTACATAATATATATATATTTCATGATACCTGTTTAATCTATTTTAATATTTTTTTAATTATTTTAATATTTTTTAATTATTCCAACACTTTATACAATTAAAAACGATAAACAAATATAACAAAAACAAATCGTTTAAACTATTAAATATAATTCATTATTTACAATAATTCATTAATTACAATATGTCAAAAAATATGATACGTCAACGCTGATAAATTTTGCAGTGTATAAATATTTCTGATTTATAAATTGATATAAATGTATTTCTCTAAAAATAAAATGTATATTATTATTTTATAACGCTGCTTAAAATTCAATAGAAGTATACAATGTATTATATGTAATATATGCATCATAACTGACGCAGTTTGAGAAATTGTAAAAGTGAAATTTTGTGCACCCCATGTAATAATATCACAGTTAAATAAGTAATGTGTGAATATATAAATGTAAGAGAAAACCTACAACTATCATTAATATAATTATGCAATATATTTTGTATGAATATTTTGTTTATGTCAGAAATATAATCCGACAAATAAAATCTGTCATAATAAGAATTGTCGTTTTAATATATCATTTAATATATCAAAAAATTAGGTGATAATAGCGCAGAGTGAAGAAGATGCATTAGACTTTCTGTAACGAAAAAGTCTAAAAAAGTGCAATTTGCATCTACTGAATAACTGATGCAGCAAATGACAAACATCATATGTTACAATTTTTACGAATTCGATAATTTCTCATGCATGATACCAATGAATAATCACGACTCCAAGAAGTTCGTATCATTATTATGCTGTGTGTGTGTGTGTATTTTTTATTTTGTTTTAGGAATATATCAAATATACAAAGTGTCTTAACAAATCTTAAAAATGTGTACTTGTAATAATAAAAAATATTATGTAAATATGATTTTACAATTGCATTCTTTTTAAAAGTTGCAAATATTAACAAAAAAAACATCCAAATAAATCATAGTTAAATATATGTAAAGATAAATATCAAATAACAATAATAATAATAATAATAATAATACTGACTCTCAAAATCGAGAGCACAATATTAAAATTAATTATTTCAATTTTTTGTTATTTGATATATAAAATTGTTCTATATCTAATTGTTTATACTTTACTGTGGTAGCCAATATTCACATGTTTAGCATGTCATTTAGATATTAATGTTTTTGTTAACGCCTAAACAACTTTCAAAACTAAAAAATGCATTTGTAAGGCTATATTTAGAGTATTTTTCATTAGCATGATCATTAAAATGCAATAACCATGCTAATAATTATTATTTCAACTAAGCAGTTTGTATAGAAATCTGTCACGTATTCTATATATATCCAACTAGTACTAGCTTTGTACTAAAATAGATTCCTCTATTAAAAAAAATATTGCATATATGGAAGAGTCACTAATAAAAAAAAGAAGTGCCTCATCCATTATATTGCCAATATTAATTCAATATAAAATCAGATTTTTTTCTTTCTCTCTCTCCTTTCTTTGCATAAAAATATTTGTATCTTCATAATAAAATACCAGATACATATATGATTACATCATAGATACATACGTAATATATACCAGTATAAAAACTAAAAAATAAAATAAAAATTAAATTCCAGAATTACAAGACAAATGTAAAAAAACCATATATAAGGTGTTCAATATAATGGTCTACATGATTTAGGACGTTTTCAACAGTTAAAAAAAATTTTTAAGTGGATTTATCTATTCATGCAATTGTTTAAGAGGATTCTTTAGTAAAGAACCGAAAATTTGAAGGCCTCAGGCACTCTTACCCAAAATCACAAATATTTGCATCATTTGAATAAAATATTAAAGCTATGTGTATATCTTAATAAAATAGTATGAAACATACTATAGTAAATCAAAAATTGCATTTTCATCAAATGAAAACAAGGTGGAGTTATATTCATTTATCAAGGTTAAATTTGTATGCAAATTATGCATGTAAATGGGTGCATCCAGAAGCATAATCGCTCACTGAACGCTCAGTGAATTTTTACATCTGATTGGCACATGCCATTAGATCTAAAAATATGCCATTAGACCAAACAGGTACAACAGCTCACTGAGCGGTGCTTTTAGATGCACTCAGTATTTTTCCAGAATAGCCGCTGACCCATTACTTTATTGTGACCATTATAATTAATAATAATTTCATTAATAATAATTTTTTAAACTATTATTAATAAAATTATTATTAATTAAATTATAATGATAAATCTCGTTTTTTAGAGAAGTGAAGATAATATTTGTGTGTAATTGGTAACACTAAGTTACATTATACATTAAAAGTTATACTTCCAATATTTTTTTTCTTTCTCATTTCATCACTACCCTAAAATTTTACACGTTAAGTTCGGTACGTCAACTTTATTATATAAAGAAATTAGACATTTCTACGGTAACTCAATTTACTAAAGAACCACCTTAAGATGCTTATGAGTAGTCACTACAGCCATATTGAATGTGAAATCGTGATATCAGAGCGGAAAATAACTCCGCTCTAACTTATTAGGTGTTGGAATTAATTCGTAGCGTTTTTAATGAAAGAATGTTATTTATTTCACATGAGCATTAAAAAATACATTAATAATGAAAGTACTTCCCATCACTTGTAAAACGCTACGAATTAATTCCAACACCTAATAATTTTTGGTATGTATCACATTTGTAAATAAGAATAATTTGGAAAAAACAATTTGAAAAATGATGAGATCGCTTTAAAACAATTGTAGAATTGGACGAAAGCTATCTTTATTTCCACTGACAGTAAATAATCGTAAAATATCATAAAAGCCACGTGAAGTGATTTTACTCAATGCGTATGCGTAGCCAATTTTCACTTTCACGTGTCTTTTATCACTTTTTATGATTATTTACTGTCTATTAAGAAGGATAAAGATAACTTTCGTCTATTTTTATAATTATTTTAAAGCGATCTCATCATTTTGTTTTATCCAAATTGTTGTTACTTACAAATGGCACATAACAAAAATTAATGTGCCATTTCTCGCTTCTAATGTTGTGATTCAATATGTTCCAATATGACCACTCAGGAATCTTAATAAAAGATTAAAGTCATTAAAAATTTTTTACATAGCATCATAGGGATCTTTAAGACAAATTCAATGCATGCAGGAAATGTCACTTTTATTGATATTTTATTGATTTCATTGATATATAACGTGATCATGAATATTAGGAATATATGTAGTGGATCGTAAAATAGTCGGATATCGAATATCGAACACCCCAAAGAAATGTGACACCAAATATCCGATACAATTTCTATATTCTATTTCTAAAAAAAAAAAGGAAAAATAGGAAAGCAAGGGAAAAATAGTGATAATAATTTTCTTTATTTCCCCAATATGAAAAGAAAAAGAGAAGTTGTGCAAGAAGCAGCTGAAAAGAATAGAATTCTGTATCAATAACGCAAACTTTCAACATAAAATTTCAACTGGATATTGACAAATACTAATAATATCCGGCTATCCGGCCGAATAGTAAAAAAGGGCTGGATAGGATCGAATATCGGATTCTTCCCGGATATCCAGTACATTCCTAATAAATATCCATTAATAAAAAAAAAGTACAACTCTCTTATCTATGCAAATGTTTAAATTATTTATCTCTTTTTATTACAAAGTTTTGACTTTTTTTAACAAATATTATGCAGTTTTTATATTATTTCAACAAGTTGTATAAGTGTGTAATTGTTCTTTCTCAAAACAATAATTATTCTTCCTTGAATTATTATATATAGAGCTTATAAGTACTATCATTTAAAAATAATATTACAAATTTGATATTAAATCAATAAAATCTGCGTTGAATTAGTTTTAAAAATCTTTATAATATTATAAAAAAAATTGCATGGTGCTATTAAAAAATCAAAGTGATTTTAATTTTTTTAAAAAATTTTTTATTGCAAGTTGTAGCTTACATAAAATAAATAAATATCCACCTTTCAATTTTTTTTACTGTCGAAAGCGTTCTAAAAATCGTGCAGATTGTTACGCTAAATACCCCATATATGTTATGATAAATTTATGTAGTTAGGTATATACGTATATATTTATAAAATCACGTAAGATATTTATATAAAAACATGCAAAATATTTGGCTTATTGTTTGGTGTGTGGCAAATCTGACACACAAAAATTTAAACACTTTTGCACAAGAAGATAAAAAATGCAGGATATATTGCACATACATATATAAAAAAAATACATATATGAAAAAAATTTTTTAAACAGAATATATAAATAATTAAATAAATAGCAGTAGAAAGCAATTAATTATAAAAAAAAATTGCTAAAAGTATACATCAAAATTCTTTGATTGTCTTATAGTTTCCGAGAAACAATAATTTGGAATAAATTAATTTAAATAGTATTTAAAATTGTTTCTCATTACATATAAAATCATTAGCAAAAAATCGGATTACCTAACACAGGATTCGTTTTTTGTAAGTGAATATATGAATAAGCTAAGACACATATCCTAATTTCAAAATGTATTATTTTCAATTTATTCCTTTTTCGGGTATCAAATTTTCATATAAACTTTTTTTATTCAATTTCAAATTTTAATCATATCAATTTATAGTATTCATTACCATTCAATTGTTCATTACATTAAGGTACAAAAAAAAACTTAAACAATAAGATATAAGCGGTAAAAATTGCTGCACATTCATTTCATAATAGACTTTCTACAATAAGCGTTAGCTAAGCTTTAAGTCTTAAGCCACAAGAAATTGATTAATTGTAGTCAATTATTCTTCTCACGTTTAACCGTGATTTGTCAATTTCTTACGACTAAAAATTTAAAGCTTAGATAATGGCTGCGATCAGCAGAAAAAACAGTTTTGCAACTGTTGTAAAATTCTTTAATATGATTGATTTATACATTTAGATTCATAATAAATCAGAATCAAAAGTAAGAATCAATCATATTAAAGAATCTTATAATAGTTGCAAAGCTGCTTTCTCTGCTGAACGCAGCCAATGACTTATTGTAAAAAGTCTTAAAGTTAGGACGAGAGCACAGTCCTATATAATGCATAACGCAGAATGCAAAAAAAAAATAATCAATCAAAGTCTTTCAGTTTCTTTCTTTCAATGAAAGTTTGATTTTCTTATGATTTATGCACTATGCGTTATGCGTGTGTGCTTATCGCTTTGGCCTTAACCGAAAAACATACCGTAAAAATTAATCAATCACAGTTAATAATTGTCAAAAATTGTCAGCTTTGATTGACTAATTCTTACGATTTCTGTTGCAGAAAATGTGTGCAGCAGCCCTAAGAGATTTTCTATAATAAACCACGCGAATGTGAAATTAATAATCAACTATGATTGATCAATTTCTAGCTTCTGATTTATTATTAATGGTTTATTATAGAAAGCCTTTAAACCATTATCTAAGCTTTAAGTCTTTGACTACTATTTATGGTCAGTTTTTATTTTAATATCGTCTTAAGTAATGTTTTGAGATGCTAATGCTGATTGATTCAAACTGTATTTAAAACAATCTAAAGCAGCATTTATAATGAGATTTTAAACTGTAAAACTTAGTTTTAGTAAAACAAGTTTCGAGTCTTCAACTAGTGAAACATCCCAAACTATCAGAACAAAAGAACTGATGGGGAAAGATAAATTGAGACTGAGCATTGGCCTTCTCACTAGCCACATGACTCTCAGAGTTCATCTTTATAATCTTACATTCGCCGAGCAGAAAAATTGCCGATTATATGGAGAAAAGTCTACACATTTTGAGCTGATGTTCTCTGCTTGTCTGTAAAAGATAGGCCATATTCATAGTCTTATATATTTAAGACCGTCTTAAAAAGTCACGAACATTATTTAAGACAGTCTTGAAATAAAAAGGAACTATGAATACTGCCCATAGATCCTAGAGTCACATGTTTGTTGAACCCAAGGATCTAAAAGAAGTTGAGTAGTTTCAGCCTAGTACGTAGTATAGGAGTACTTGAACTGACTGCTTAACCTTGTAAACAAGCGGGGAGACAGAAAAATTTTTAGACCTAGATTACATTGAGGGCTGTTTCTAATCCCACCCGCTTTGTATTACTACTCCTACTATTACTACTACTACTACTACTACTAAAGCTAGAAACACAGAAAAATGTAAGATAATAATAAAACGTAAGCAGCAAGCAAATTGGCCAATCACAATAAAAATTACCTGATGTTCTCTATTGTGATTGACTGATTCACTTATTGTTTACCTTAACATTTTTGTATGTGCCATGAGCTTAAGCTTTGAGTCTTAAGCAAATCGATCAATCACAGTCGAATGGGAGAAGATATAATAGTCGATTATGATTGACCAATTTCTTACAGCTTAAGACTTAAAGTTAAGTTTTATGCCTTAAAATCCTATTGTAGATGCCACTCAAAATATAAGAATCGACTATAAATACCGGCCTTAAGCCATAAGAAATTGACTAGTCACAGTCAAATGTAAGAAGAATAATCAACTATGATTGATCAATTTCTTTCCTCTCGGGTTAAGACTTAAGCTTTTTATTAATAATAGATTGTAGAAAGCCCATTACGGAAAGTATGTGTGATGGTCTTTAGCAAATCAACATTTCTTACTACGTTATTACCTTACTTTCTCTACTGTGATTGGCTAATTCGCTTACTGCTTACGTCTTACTTCTTTAGGATCTAAGCACAAGAATTGTCGCGACAAATACTTAAGCGTCGTCTACAATAAATAGTAACAATAGAAGCTGTAGACACGTCGAAAGTAAGCTAGTTTTCTGGCCTACCCAGAAATGGTTGATTGACCAACGTTAAATCGATACTGATTCAATGTTGCTCGATGTCAAATCGATGTTAATTCAACGTTAATCAACGTTAATTCGATATTGATCGATCAATTATTTCTGGCTGGACCGGAAAATCAACTTACTCCCGGTGTGTTTACAGCTTCTACTGCTACTGTTCATTGTAGATGACGCTTTAGGCTAAGTTGTAGATATGAGCAACGCACAAGTTTGGGCGTTTGGGCTTATTGCCGTACGTGTCTTCAAGAGTACATTGCTTATATGTCTGTAATTTAAATCTAAGTAAGTGTTACGATAATTCTTGTGCTCAGATCCTAAGTTTTTTTGTGTGCCATAATCCTTAGACTGATGACAAAAGAATGAGATGTAAGCGCTTATTATTATAAACATAAGTAACCCTGAAAAAAATTTTCATATTATCTCATAATATTTTTAAGAATTTGGCTTATTTTAAATTTATAAAGATTTCTAAAAAAGTACCTTAAACTTTCAACTTTCAAACAAAACTTATAATTTTTTTTTTAAATTATAGAATGAGAAATCTAATACAAAATTTACATACAAAATAAAGAAAAAGTGCCGGACTAATGATATTATGAAGCTTTTTTGAGAAAAATATTTTGTTTTCGAGATATTTCATCACCCTGTATATGAAAAATTTTTTAAAAGATTTAGACTTCCTCAGTACTTTTCCGAAATACTGAGGAAGTCTAAATCTTTTTTAAAATTAATCTGTATAAAAAAATCTAAAAATTTTCCTAAAAGTTATAAAATTGTTGTTGTAAAAATTCTGAAAAATTCTGAAATTTACACAAAAATTTTGAAAAATTATACGAAAAATTCTAAGAAAAATCTTATCAGAGATAGAAGAAAGTAAGTTGTGAAAGACTGTTGTATAGATGCGATTACGTATGTTTTCCTCTGGCTACGTCCACGTCTATGACAGACGTAAGCGCTTAATTCTTGTTCTCTACCATCAACCTTACTGATATTTTTTTATATGTCCAGGGATTTTAAAATAAACAAACTTTGATTGACGTAGATGAACTGTTCATTTTTCGTATACTTACAGAAGTGAGTATGTTAACACAGAATGAAATAGTTAAGTATACTATCTTGGTTACAATTTTTTTCTCGAAAATACGATCAATCAAGAAAAAGGATAGTTTACTCCACATCTCTCATCACGAATCATTTTCCGAATCACATCTTTCGCTAATTATAACATGATTTGCTAAACGTAGATAGGAGAATAAGTCACTTAGTTTTGAGATGAAAATCGCTTTTCGTTGCCTGATTGTATCGATCAGACTGATCAAAAATGAAACAATTGCTATTCAAACGAATTTTTGTTTTCGTTAATTCACTTTTTAAAAAAGGAAGTATCCGCTTATTTAAAGTTCCTGCAATCTATTCACTGCAGCCTCTTAAATTGTGATGTCAAAAGCAAGGAAAATACATAAAGAAAAGTCTTGCAAACTTATATTAAAATGTATTTTTAATAAAATAATGTGCAGTCAATATAGTAAATTTGTAATATATACCGAAAACTTCTTCTATATTTTGATGATCAATAAATACTTAATCATATATTTAAAATTAAATTATATCTAACCAGAAAAGGAAATAAGTTAGTTAAATATAATTTTATTCTATTCTGAAATAAAAGGAAAGTTTCCGATATATTTTACAAAATACAAATATACTGTCAAATGCAAATGTTGTTCTATTAAAAAATATTACTATTTTAATATATTTGCAAAAGAATTTTCATTATGTGTTTTACTGTTTTCTCGTTTCTGATATCATCAATCTGAAGAGCCGTGATAATTAATTAGGATTCTTAAGAATCAGCAGGAGACGTGGTGGAAATATGTGCCGAAGATAAATTTCTGTGCAACTAAATTACGATTAAGATACTGAAAGAATCGTATTTTAATTGCAATATTCGAAATTAAAATAATCATCTGCAATCAGCTGCAGAATAGTTTTTTTTAATGCACTACTTCTAGGAGGTAAAATATCAGCATAAATAATAAGACATCTATCTTTGAACCGTGAATAAAGAACAGATAATCTCATTTATTATAATTATTTAAGAACCAAATTGCAAAATTTGACTCTGTACTTACGTATTCGCGAATAAAGCGCATATGAGTTGTCTCGTCACTTCTTAGAGACCCTGTAACAAAATCTGGCTACGAGTGATTTTGTTAAGATCCTACAAGAGTGAAAAATATATATACTTTTTTCCTTGTATATATACTACATCATTTTAATCCTTAATATAAATATAATTTCTCCTGATCTTTTAATACACACGATGGATTCATATTCTAGATTAATTGTCATCACTTTTATAAGTATACAAAAATTATTAAATAATTTTTACATATACTTAACATTTCTTTAGAAAGTAGATACTTATAAAATTGTGCATTAAAAAAAATTAATAATATGTAAATATTATAACAGATAGTTAATCACAGGCAACAAAATAAAAGAAAAGCACTTTTTCATATAAACTTTGAAACAAAAGTGATTTAAAAATATATATATGTATATCATAAAATTGATCCAAAACTACAGAAAGAAAAAAGTATCAATTATCCCAAATCTTTTTTAATACATAAACAAATATAAATTGAGAGTATATTGCATTAAACAATGTAGTTTATCATTGATGCTGCATTAAAACTTACAACTAATTAAAAAAAATATTTGTAATATTATTTATAACATTCAATGTGAATACGATAGCGATGTTCGACATTTTAGCACAACATTTTCATCTAATTTCTAATAAGTTTTTAACAATTTAATTTTTCAGTTAGAAAAAAGTGTTTACTCTTCATATGATGAGTTTTTTGTAACTCTAGGATGAACTTTTGAGATGGCAAAAAATATGCATAAACAAAAGCTGGCAACGACCTTTTTTCGTATTTACCATTGTAGTGCAGCCATTTCTGCCGTGATGCGACACGAATTATTATAGCATCAAAACCGCATTCAAAAAGTTAATGAAAAATAAATCTTAAATAGTTGAATTTGTGAGAAAGCACATGTATCAAGAAAATATTTATCGCATAATATTAAAGTGAATAATATTTAAGTGAATAAATAAATCTTGATTTTATAAATTTTCTCAACAATTGAGGAAGCCTAGTAAATATGACAACATCGCACTTTCAATAACTTTCAAGGTTTTGATATCTCGTTTCTCTCAGTAAAATTATGCATTCTTGATGTTTCTTGAACAAGCTTTGTACTTTTCTTTATCTGTTGATATCTTGTTCTTAATATATTTGCTTATATCGCAATTGCTGAAATTTTTGTTTTTCATATAAATATTTTCACTAACAGCCATGTTTATGCCCGTACTCGCTGTTCATAGAAATGCGACATTGACACGCTCTGATTTCTTTTGTACTATATGACACGTAGATATCTTTCTTTTTCGTAAATTACTTTATTTTACTATAATTTAATATTGTAAGCGTATAAAATGCTTTTTGTTTAACACATTTTTAAATGTTATATAACGATATATATGGTTTAGATTTGGAATATTTTGTAATTTAACTAAAAAAAATGTATTTAAAAAAAAGAAAAAAAAAGAAAAAAAAAGGAACCGACTACCTCCAATATCTTGGATACAAAGCATATGGTAGTTATTTCTTTATCTTCATACAATATGTGCACTATGTTTTCTTGATCATTCAAAACATTCCGAGTTCATTTTTATATGAATCCTTGATACATAGAATGGGCCATACACATATATCTTTCTGTCTCGTAGAATTTAAAAAAAGATTGCTGGTGAACAAATTTCGTTAATAAGGTTTCTATCGACCCGCAATACATTATTTATACATTATTTATAACTGTTTGTATCGAATGATAAGATTAGATTAGATTAAGATTTAGGTCGCAATTCTGTATAGTGTCTGTTTCTTAAAATGTAAATGAACTTTAATTTCAATTTATTTTACTCTTTATTTTTTTCTAATTCTAGAAGAACTAGAAAAAGATAATAAAGGAATTAACTAAAATTAAGATTAATCTATTGAGTTGAAACAAAAATTCGTAACATTACTTATTTGTACATCCACAAGTTATTAAAACAATATGGCAATTATAAAATTCGATACAGCAAAGTTTCATATTTAAGAATCTATGTTTTTTTAATTGTAAAATCGAAATAAAAATGCTTCTTTCTTAATCAGTGATAACTCAGTAACAAGACATTTTTAGGAATATTTTTTAAAAACAATTTGTAGCGATAATTTCAAACTTGTACGTTAGATAATTTTTGCAAGTTTTTTGACACGTGACAAGCTAAGTGGGAAAAAATTTTCCCATTTTATCCAGCTAGTTTTCTATATGTAAAAATCATCAAACTGGCAGAAATTTAAAAGCCACAGTAATTTTTCAAAAGCAAAGATTTTAAACTTTAAAATCCTTTTCTGTTTATTTTAATTTCATTCATTTTTAATAAAACTACAGCTGTTTGAACTTTAAAATTAGCTGCAAACTTTTGTTCCAATCATAATTAATAAAAATAAGCTTACAGAGACAATAAAAATAGATTCGTATAAGGATTGATTAAATACAAAGATTGCAAAGGTGTGCTTATTGATTTTCTGTCATTTCCTGTTTCACATTAACTCCTACAGGACACGCAACCAGCGAGTATCTTCTTTTCTGCAAATTTTCCTTTATCAATTAGAGTTTTCGCGACAAATATTCTCTTTAAAAATATTGAGGAGTGTTATTTAAGGCACATTTTTTAATGTTATATTTTTGTACAATCAAATTTCAAATTAAAATTCGATATGATGCTTGAAATTAATCTTTGAATAATAACGTTAATTAAGAATAGTGGTTAACTAATACTTCGTAATTTCTCGTATAATAGAATAACAATATTGTTTTAGAAGATTATGATTTAAATTTTATTTATGATTTTAAGACTTAACCCTCTGATGTCAAAATTTGTAACAGTTACTGACGTTGGCTCTGTAAAGGGTTACAATCAAAGAAATAGAGAACAGAAAACAAAAATTTCAACTTATCTAAAACCATGTACTTACTGTGGAATACATAATTTCTGATAGCTGGAAATTCTTGTTCTCTATTTCCTATTCTTTTGATTGTGCGCAGCAGCCCTAAGACTCATTTAATCTGTTAATCAAAAGGAATATGAAGACATTAGGAGGACATGTTACTCACCTAAACGATCTTGACCACTAAAAACACAATTTCATCAATGTAAAATTAACTTTAATCTTGGTTCAACTTACTCTTTATCTTATTTTTTATGTTTGACTTATTTTCCATATTATCTTATTTTCTATATTTTCTAATTCTAAGAATTAGAAAAAGATAAACAGCAAGTTAAACCGAGATTAAAGTTAATCTGCGTTGGTGGAAACGAGCTTATTTGATAGAAAGCTCATTTCTACTAATGTAGATTAATTTTATACTCTCGTTAATTTATTCTTTTTCTAATTCTTAGAAGATAAAAAGTAAGTTAAACTTAGTAAAAAGTAAGATTAAAGTTAATCTATATTGGTAAAATATGGCTGATAAATCGAGTTAAGTTAGCCAAATTATTAAGAAAATAAGTTAGCCAAACTACATAACCTTGAGAGAAACAATGCATGCACATTGCACAATATAAAATAGAAACCATGGTTGCATACAATTTCAATCTTATTACGGAGGCTTAATTTCAAGAAACCAAAATAATATAACTCGTATAAAAAAGAATAAATACTAAGTATATTTTATTAAGAATAATCCAAAAGTGCAAATGTAACATAAAAATTTAATTGTTTGACATTTTTGACAAAGAGATTTATAATTAAATGGATCCAATAGACCCACTCAGTTCTAGAAGATTAATAAAGTAGTTCAAGTTCTGAAGTTTTATATTTATAAGAATATATAATATTAAAAATCAGGTAGATAATATCACGTGTATATGTGATTACTATTTGTCTCCACATTTTTGTTAGAGAAACAGAGAAGATATCCCATATAGGGTTTTAATCGTCTCAATACTGGGCCAGTACTAACTGCTATACTTCAGGTACTAGCGCAGTACTGATAAACTACTGGCCCAGTACTGACTAAATACTCAATGATAACTTGGGTTCAGTATTAGCAGATGATACTGACTCAGTCATTTTAGCCAGTCATTTGCCAGTGAAAGCTCAGTACTGGCTGACAGAACTTTGACCATTATTTGTCAGCCAGTCATTTGCCAGTGATGGCCCAGTACTAATTGACAGAATCTTTACCATCAGTTGACTGTCGTAGCGTTGACTAAGCGTTGGTTTCGTAACTGCTGATGACCTGCTGGCGACCCTATATGGGATATAACAGGAATTATGATCAATGCGATCTTATATATTCAAGATCGTCTTAAATATGATTTTGTATAATCATTTCATTAATTAAATGGAATCTTAAAATGTCCATGACTAGATTTAAGACAGCTTTGAATATAAGATTGAACTGTAAGTCATTTAGGATGATAAATCTGATTTTATATTTAAGATTGGATTCTAAGAGCTCTAGGGCAATATTCATAGTTCAATCTTAAGCTTTGTATCCACGATTGCTCCAAGATCTTAGACAGAGAAAAAATTAATCAATCGCACTGGTCAAATGACCAAATTATTCAAATTTGATTCGTTAATTCTTTTTCCGTTCGAGATCTCGAAGCGATTTCTAATATTATAGATATAAGGCTTTATATTGAAGAATGTCTTAAGTCAGGTCATAAGTAGCTTTAAGAATCTAATTAATCAATATCGTGCAGTATCTAGAGATCATACAAAGGTGCGCTTATTGATTTCCTATGTCGTTAATTTTTACAAGATGGTATAAGTAACAAAGTACTATTTCATTTATGTGTTTATACCATATGACAAATGTGTACAAGACAGAGAGGTCTTCGGATCTCTCTATTCTTATAGCCAATTAACAGTCATGAAAAATTTGTCGTATAATAAAAACGTACAAATAAAACAACCACAAGGTCACAGAGTATCTTCTTTGCTGACAAATCTATAGCGAAATCGATTAATTTTCAACTTAGTTCGCAAAAAATATTTTCTTTACAAAAATGTTTAAAAATGTTATTTAATGCACATTATTTCATATTAAATATAAAATATTTAATATTACAACTTTGTACAATTTGTACAGACGAAGGCTAAATTTGGCAAACATTAGCTCTGTCCCTATAAAAATTGCTATACACTTAGCATTTTCAAAGATAACTTGGAGCAAGTATCGATTAACTTAATCAATGATTAATTTAATTAACAGATTTGTTTATTGCAAAAGTTCTAACTATATGATTTGTTATCTTTAATCTAATCTTTCTTTTCATATAAAATTTTAATCCTTAAGAAAGAAAAATAAAATTGCAAAATCATAAAACTATTTTTTTGTATTATTTTTTCTCGTCATTAGACGCATATAATTTTGTCTTATTATTTTTCTTATATCATGGCTATATTTTAATGTTTTTTTAAATAAAGAATAGACTTATTAATAAACTTTAGTGAATTTTAAATAAACTTTTAATGTATTTTAATCATAGTTTGGAAAAAGTTAGTTCTTACAAACTTCGATTTAATCTTTGATAAAACTAAAATGTTTTGAAAACAAACAATCAAATCATAATTTATTCATTCTTGATTGATCGATAAGTTAATCGGTGTTTGGTCGAAGCCATCCTAAAGGGTCTCTTTCCAATCTATGGATACGTACTACGGAATCATTCAAAATGGATTCAAACCGAAATTATTCAATTTCCTAGATTTCTATTGTTTTCTAGAAAAGCGGAAATAATTTTGATCAGAATCCATTTCATTTCAACTTGTTCCATAAAGTAGTTAAAACAAATCGATAATAAACTCGTAAAAGTGCCAATACTGCCAATAGCACTTTAAACAATCGGAACTTCTCTCTTCCTCTTCAGGGATCCTGTAACTTTTTCCCTACTGCGGAAATATGAAAAATGAACATTTTTTTGCGTGTATGTATGTATACGTGCATATATACATACATAAATATTTTCACTTTACACATTTCCATTCTAGAAAAAAAGTTGTTACATGATCGATACCCCGGCAACTGCATTCATTTCTTATGTTGGCAATCGTGATAATAACTATCAATTATCATAAACGAAGTTGATGATAAAAAAAGCTTAATATGCATTTCTATCAATATAAATTAACTTTAATTTAACTTACTTTTTACTTTTTTCTAATTGTAAGAAATTAGAAAAGAAGATAGAACAAATCGATATTAAAGTTAATCGAT
Source organism: Acromyrmex echinatior (assembly GCF_024713525.1). Lineage (NCBI taxonomy): Eukaryota > Metazoa > Arthropoda > Insecta > Hymenoptera > Formicidae > Acromyrmex > Acromyrmex echinatior. The sequence continues at coordinate 6,696,551 of NC_141855.1, read as the reverse complement.
ATTAGTAAAAATGGACATAAATAAAGAAGCATAACACAAGCATGATCAATAAAGTATCCAATGCGTACAATCCGTTAAAAAATCGACACATCGACACGAAATATTTCATCGGTCAAGAGGTTTATGTTTTTTTTCTCTTCGAGCGCAACTTCGTATATATATATATAATAACCCATCCAGGGTGCATCAGTGCGGAGTAACACAAATAATCCAAATTCACCAAGAGTTCTATCGAGATTATAACCTGAAATGATACGATTCGATTCGCCGAGCAGGAAGAAATCGGAAAACTGTTTCAGGACATGCTGTATGGTAACGTGTGGGACGTCGCGCCGCCATGGACGACGACGACGACGACCTGCATTCATGCGCCCGTATGTGATCCGCGTATTCCGCAATGTGCGAGAGAATAATGGAATATATTCATATTACTCACAATTGATGTAAATCCAGAACAGGCCCTCGTTAACGAACGTGAACGCGACACCATGCAACACACTTATACCACGCTCATGCTGAACCGAATTCACACGAAAAACATTGCAAACGCATCACGTTGTATTACATATTATACCGACTGGTAAGCTGTACGGTATATGAATGGATCAACGGTCTGAACTCCGAAGCAGTGTTGTTAGACTAGTTAGACGGGCCGGGTTTCAGACGCATGCGCGTCCAATGTAGCTTCAGTACTGTATCAGTCACTAGTAAATAGGAGCTCATTAATCGTTTGGGGGGTTCAAAATGTTGAAAATTTTAATATTGTATTTTACATACGTATACATATATATAAATATATATAATATATTATATATGTATGCATATATAAAATATGTAAAATATTCATCTAAAAAGTATCCGCGGTTTTTTGTCACTAGATGTGTGTTGATGGTTATATATCTAGTGACAAAGTACCGCGGATACTTTTTAGATGACCCAATATTTAAAATTTTCAACATTTTTGAAAAAATTTTATTTGGCGACTAATGATCTGTTATTTACTGGTACGTTACTGAAGTTACATTGGATGCGCATGCGTCTGAAATCTGGCCCGTCTAAAGGCTTAAACACAAGGCACAGGCAATAGAGAATAATGAGCCGTCCAATCAGAGCTCTAATGTGTAAGTACAATAATATATCAGAACTCTGATAGGATGGCTCGTTATGATGCCTTGTTACGTGTGCCTATTGTGTTGAAGCCTTAACAATACTGCTGTAAAGTCCGTTGTTAGTCTGACTTGTCATAACCAGAGAAAAATGAGAAATTTGAAAGTGGCCATCCCTTTTTCTTGACTCCAGGGAAATCCCTTTCTAACCCCCGGCATTAGCGACACCAATATTTATTTAATGAAATGGATGTGAACTACATGTGATATTTTCGACACTGTTGATAAAATCGTAGTGTCGAAAATGTGATGCGTATCCAAGCTAATAACATATAGCTAGCAATGTTGCTAAACCTGTTCGTTAGTTATCTCCATATATTCCAATTTTCTCAATATTTTAACCATATTTTGGATATTTCTTTGTATTTTTCTCCCAAAAAATCATCTAAAAATTTTCCCATTTTCGCAAAAGTGAATATTAATGCGCTAGTACATTTTCGTTATACAAAAATGGATATGACCTTTTTAGGTTTTTCTCTGCTTATGTTGGACGCATTCAGCAGATTCAACAGTAGAGTGATTATTCATTAGTATGTTCTTTTAAATCATCCAATCAGTATTTGAGATCTAAAAGAAGCGAACGCTCACTCAACTATTGAATCTGCTGAACGCAACCATTCTTACATCATGGGATCAATTCTGTATTTTGAAACGAGGTGAAAATTACAAAAGTGAGCAAATTTACTAGAATACTGATAATTTCATTAGTCAAAACTTAGTAAATTTACTCACTTTTGTAATTTTTACCTTGCTTGAAAATACAGAATCGATCCCCATGACTGAGACCAGAGAGAAACTTGAGAGAAGATATGACGGCCCAAAACATGTAATCGCAAAATGCTGCCGTTCTCTGAAGAAGTGGATGTTAACTACACAACAATATCCACTTTCGAGCTTCTGATGGAAGTAGATAGTTGAAATTACTAAAATAAATAAAATCTATTAAATTGATAAAGATTTCAACGATTTATTTCTATCAAGAGCAAAAGCTAGATATTGTTAGGTAGTTTACATCTACTTCTTCAGAGGGCGGCAGCATTTTGCGGTTACAGATTTTGGCCGTCATGTCCTCTCTCAGATTTCTCTTTACATATAGCTACCGGCGATAAAATTGATAACGCAATTTACAAAATCCACGATCTCGAAAAAAAAAAAATTTGATAGCAACTTAATATTTAAAAAATTTAGATTTATTATTTAATATATTTCTGAACTGAGTTTTATAAGTATCTAAAATGATTCTGAAAACATTCCAGGAAAAAATATTTTTATACAATTAAATAAAATTAAATAAAATTATATATAATTATATATATTTATATCCAAACGAGAATATAGATAGACGTATATAAATAGACATTTTATATAATTATATATAAATATGTATATATAATTATATACAATTACGTCCATTTATACACAATTAATAAAATTTTATATAATTATATATAAAATATTTTTTCCCCGGGTTTAGTGATAAGAAAAAAATTAATAAAATTTGTAATTATTAAACATAAACAATAATTATAGAAATAAATATTTAAACACTCGTGATGACATCTTTTACTAAAATACTAATTTGAAAAGTTATTAAAATACATACAATGATATAAATTTCTCTTCTTATATGTTATGTGAATAATTACAATTGAGAACTATGGAGCTATATACACTGACGATAACTGTATTCAGATATAGATGCGATTTTTTGCACATGCACAATATATTTATTAGCGAATTACAATATATTACTTCCAGTAAGTATAGCTGCATTTAGAAGAAAAACAGTTGCTTTGCAACTGTTGTAAAATTCTTCAAAATGATTCGTTCTTACCATTGTTTTTTATGGATCTAAATATAAATAAATTATATTAAAAAATATATAAATATAATATATAAATATATAAATAAATTATATTAAAAAATTTTATAAGAATTTTACAGCAAAGCTTTTCTCTGCTATTATGGTCCTCTTTGTTACTTTAGCAAACTGACATTATTTTAATTTGTCGTTATGTTATCAAATGACAACAAATAACATCAACTTGTTACTTGAGAATTCTTTCTTTTTCTTTTTTTTACTTTTAATACACATGCAAAAAAATCATAATGTTATAATCAAATTATTTCTATACATTTTTCAAATTATGTGATAAATACAATTTAACTTGTAGAGGTCCTCCACCACCCCCGTCGATTATAATCGACAGTCCTCTTTTTATTACTTCAGTAAGTTCACGTTATTTGTCATAATTTCGATATCAAAACAATATTGAAGACATTTTAATGTTAAGTGACGACAAATAACGTCGGCTACTTCAATTTTTCCCTTTTTCTTTTTTTTTTTTTTTTTTTTTACTTTTAAACCAACATACTATACAAAAAAGTTATAAAATATGTTATCACTCGAATTACGCATATACGTTTTTTATATAATTTGCTAAAAATAAGTTACATAATTTATAGAGGCCCCCCACCACATTCCCTGCCATCGGATCAGCAGTCCTCTTTCCTTTACAATATCATAAAATGAGATAATTTTTGTCCAAAATCAGAATAAATTTAGCCCAAATTTTGACAATATAGCACGCAACATCTAGACATATGATATCTTAAAAACGTGATCTTATAAAGAATTGATTGAACTATTATATTAAAGAAGTTTTAAGAGTCTTACGTCATAATTTTGGATATATGTATTGTATGTGTATTTTTATAATTTGTCAAAGTTTCTGGGACGAAGGCTTTTATTCTGTAACTCTTAATGACAGTGTCGATGTCGTTATATTGTCATTGCGTAGTTTTTTCATCTGCTCAATGACCATATATAACGATATTTACAGTTACTGTCGTTAATTGTAAAAATTATAAAATAGGGACTAAAGTTATCCTATTTTATGATATATTTCTTTACATTTTTATTACTTACATAATTTTTTATACAATTTACTTTACATTATACATAACATAGTACAAAAAAATTACATTATAAAACTGAAAATATTATATAACATACAATATGTATACGCGCAAAGTTTCTTTTTACCATGAAATTACAGAGAAAGTATTCGGTATGCGTATAATAACACAAAATTCTCACGATCGTGATGTAAAATATGTGGCTACACGTCCAATCAACAAATGATTATATACTAGCATTTATTATTAATTATCAAATACAACTGCAAAATTTGTTTTGCTTTTTTTTTAATTTATGTGAGTAATTATGAACAACCAAAAAGATTGTTAATAAATTTATTATATATATATCTTTCAATAAAAAAGAATGTTAATTATTAATTATATATATGTAACTCATACATTTTAAAATAAATATGCAACATGCAAAAAAGTACGCAAAACTTCGATACAAGACAATGTGACGAATGATCGGATCTAATCAATTCCGATACATATAATTTTAAATTCTGCAAACGCGTCTTCTATAATTATTATTTCTTTATATGATAATAAAAATGTTATTTAACAACTATTAAATGTGTTGCAATATCGCATTAATATTTATGATTCAAATAATATAATTGAATGAACCAAACGATTTAATCGCACGTATATAAATTTTATTTCTTGCTTTACTTTCAACAGAGAGATAACTTTATGAGTCTTTAAAAAATCGCGAAGAAACACTACGTTATCATTGCGTTAAATAGAAAATAACTAGTCCAACAATGAGACCAGATAAGACGTTGGATAATATCTGACAGAAAGAAGAATGATCTCCACGGAGAGCGAGCTGTCCTCTGATTCTCGTCAAGTTCACGTCATCAACGCGAAAGAAAGTTAAGTGATTCATTGGACACTAAGAACTCCGTTGCAGGAGGAAACCAATCCCAAATTTTTCTTATAATAGCGCCTACGTTTTGGCAACGAATTAACAATTGTTATCCTTTTCCAAATTTTTACAAATAATGCAAATATTATGCAATAATTGAATATTTTAACGATAACTTAATCGATATTAATCACAATTTTATAGCGATTAAAGAAATCTTTGACAAAAGATCAAAATTTGCACGCAAAAATATATTCTTTATATTATTATAAAACACAGTATCTTAACAAAATAAAAAAACATGGATAGAATAATGTTTATCGAAGGATAGTTACAAATGATTATATTTCAAAATAATAAAATACATACGTCATTATAATTTATTATATATGTGAGTACAAAAATTCTCAGGTACCAACTGTTCAAGGCGAATCGAACCGATAACAATAAGATTTGAAATTTTATTCATTTTTCATCTCATTTTGACTTTATAATCGAATAATATTAATATAAAATTCATATCAATCTTCTTTTTTCTACAGCAGTTACTCAAATGTAGTCAAGTAATTAAATAGGATTATCTAAATAATTAATGCATTATTTAGATAATTAGAGCTATCAAAATCTTATTGATATTGGGGTACCCAATCGATTCGTCTTGAATTTTTAAGTACGCACATTTTTAATTACGTCCATTATATTATTACAATAAATTATTTAAATAAATGTGAATCTTTTTGATAAAATTTTACCAGATAAATAAAAGCTAAAAATTTCTTGCATAATATATAGACTGTATATGTATTTCATTATATAAATTAATCTTAAAAAAATTGTAATTAATTAATGTTTTGGAATAAAGGGATGTCCAGTATCTGAAAACAGTTTCTTAAAAGAAACTAAAGATTTAAAAAAAATATAATCATTTTGTAACCACATTTTTTCTTAAAGAAATCACAAAATCAACTACTTAACAAAACTTGTAATTTTAGTTTATTTAATGTAATTCTATTCTTATCTATAAACAAGTGCTATCCATGTTCAATCCGTCAAATCTTATTATTGTTAAAGCAGTATTAATGATAATTAATAAAAAAATATTTAATGAGAAGAATAAATTCTTGTCTCAGAACATACTATATTCAATTAATTTCATGATTAGACTTAAAAAAATTATATTGCCGTAGTCGTTAATTTTTTATTGCCGAAATCAGAGAATATAAAAAAAAACCCTTAATTAATTAATCGATTAATTTCGACCCTGCAACAGTCGAGAATCCCAGATTCAATGAAATATCAAAATAAGCATCTCGAATGGATGCTATGCAAATTGACGAGAAATAATTTTACACGTTAACAATTATTACTCTCCATCAATACAAATTACAACATTTATATGTCTAGTACTTGATGCTAGGAATAGCACCAAATATTTGACTCGATCGAGTTCCAATTATCGTATTTATGAACATGAAAATCACGCAGTATTTGCATTAACTTTTAATGATTTAACATATTTAATACGAAACATTATTTAAAAATTTGGAAAGAATTAATAAATATTTAATATTGTATACTTCACATCTCATTGTAAAAGTGAGATAAAATAAGGCATTTTGCAAATTCTATAACAAGCTCTAATATAAAATTTGAAACTTCACAAAAATATATTAAATTTACTTGTGATATCGTGATATCTAAGACATAAATGTTAATTTCGTGAACAAAAACTGTATACACATACCGTTATTGTCTTCAATTAATTATTATAATAAACATGCCACATAAACTATAACTTTTAATACTGAATTTTAAATGAATTTTTATTAACAATCTTTTGGTAATAAAAAAATTTTAAAATCTCCCAAAACGAACGTTTATTAAATGCGCATCAATCTTTGTCTTATTAACTGCATCCGATTATAAACATTATTTACAATTACTATTATATACAATTATTATTACATATATTACAAATACAATACATAATATTTACAAAAATATGTAATATTTTACATTATCTCTACAAATTGATTTAAAATTTATAATTTTTAAGTTGTTATTATTATTAAAAATATAATAACAAATGCAATTATATATTAATATTGTATTTTATATAATAATAAATAATTTAATATTTAATACAATAATAAATCGATTTAATACAATAAATATATCGAAATACTTATAATTATTATATATAAGTTATTATTATTTTGTCTATAATAGAATCTTTTCTATTTTTCAACTCAAATTATTGACACTCCTACCTGACCGAATCCCTACCCGTATTCCAGTCTATATTCCTACTTGCCTATATTTTTTCATATCCATTTACTTACATACCCGCACATTTTAAGTTAATAAAAAATAACAAAACTCTTTAATTAAAATCGCGACGCGATATGTGACTTATTACTTATAAGGAAACCGATTTTTTAGTTAATCCAGCAAAATACCTGAAATCTACTCGAACGATAAATCTAAGAATCAAAGTTTCAAATATACGCGCGTGATTAGGATTGTAAATTGGATCTTTCCAGTCTCGTACATATATGAGAAAACAGAAGAAAATATAGAGGAAATCAAACAAATAAATAAATAACAATTTTGTACATTACCTTACACTTCACGTGATCAAAATTGATCACTTACCTTATTCCTTCAGTCATATTCCTCCTTCTTTTTTCAGGTCAGATTGGATTTATCTTTATGGTCACATTTGACCATAGACTGATTTCAATTAAAAATCGATAAGACAGAAGTACCTCCTTGCTATCAGATTATCATTAACAGACAATATTACATTCGATTCGTGTGTACATACGCAAGAAGATCGTATCGAAAAATTTAAACTAATGAAAAATTATTTAAAGAGAATATTGATAATAATCGTAAAAATTGTACAAAACTGAAGATATGTTCTGAAATTTCATTATTTGCATGAGAATTTTGATCGAATATTTCTCCACGACATACCTTGATTAAACTTGGAATTTTATTTAAATTTAAAAAGACTTTACTTGTCATATATGTATATTAATGCCGTTCTAAACAAAAAAACTTTATATATTATTAGCGAAAACTTGAAATTTATAATGTTAATAATATTTTAATGATTAAAAATCGGTAAATAATAAAATAATAGAAAATTTGACGCTGCACAACAATAAAGATATAATGTATGATATTTATATAAGCACCTTCAAAGCAAAGTAAAATACACAAAACAAAATAAATGACATAAGATCCGAAAAAACTAAACATATAGTCTATAATAATACAATATTATAATTAATTATTATGCTGCTAAGAATAACGTACATAAATAATTATACGGTATAGATATGTTTTATTATTTTTCATTTCATATTCAGATTACTTTTAATATAACATTTGATATAAATTAAATTGTAAAATAAATCACATATAAAATAATAATTATGAATAAGAGAGAACTGTTGAATAAAAACGATGGATCGAGATGTTATTCATTTCCAGCCTATTAAAATATATATTCTATTGTAGAATGATAACTTATACATAAGATAAGGAGAAATTAAATATACCTTATACGTATTATATTAATGATCAATATTCAAACAAACATAATATTATTTATTGTGTGCGGTCTGCAGTTATATATAACATATTAAATTTTAAGTAATTGAACAAAACATAAAAAAAGACGTTAATAAAATTATTGATAGAATAACGGAAACTTAGAAAGAGTAATTTAATCGTTTTCAAATCTCTTTAAAAGTAATTATCAAAGCAAGAACAAATAAGAAACAATCGATGTGAACAAACAAACGAATTAGCACTTCCGATTCATAACAGTGACAAGGAGAATATTGATAATATTTGTGACATAAGATTCTAATTTAGATAACTCCTATTTTTTCTCGTAAACCATTTCCTAACAAATAATTCAATAATTTTAAAAATGTTAATCGTCATCAACCGATATTGAAATTATTGATATATAGAATTCGGATTTCATGGGAGAAAATTCGGATTTAATGCATGCAACAAGGATCATTCATTTTTAACGAAGCGATAAGAATTGCATGTCACAATAAAAATCACAATAAAAATTACGAGACCCCAATATTTTCCTCAAATTTCTCTTTTATCAATGTATTATTAGATATCAGCATAAATAACCTCAAACATCTTAATTCACATAAAACAAAATATTATATTAAATTAATTAATTTATCATTTAACATGATATTTAAATATTTTACATCTTTTTTAATTCCACAAAAATGCTACCAAGTTTCTTCCATAATGGCGTATTTATTCATAAGATATATATTAGGTCATCTAAAAAGTATCCACGGTTTATGTCACTAAATGGTGTTGATGGCCAACACATCTAGTGACAAAAAACCGCGGATACTTTTTAGATGACCCAATAAATTATACTAAATATTCATTTTACAATTATCCACAATCTCCGCTATTAAAATTTCGCGTTTCGTGGTTAAGAGATTTCTCATGATGCTCCATCTACAACTTTCCCTTTGATCACCACCCTGTAGAAACTCTTTCTTTCTCTTTCGCTTTCGTCAATTTCTCTTTGCATAAATTTTCTCAACGTCTCGCGAATCATTATATATCCTTGTTGCAAATCCTTCATGAAAAGTGCAAACGACAGTGCAAATTGCACGACACGCAAAATAACGATTTGCTGCCATCAATGCGGCGTATCTTGATTTCTTTTTTCAAAAAATCTCTTTAACGTATTGGAAATCACTTTGTATCTCTGTAGCTTCTTCATGATACATGCAAGAGACAGTGCGAATTGCGCGAAGAAGTAATTTAATACTACCGACGCGGTGGACACGGGACCGACAATGAGATCATTGCGAATACGGCTGGCTTCTCGTGTCACGTTTAACGCGCGTCTAACGTCGACGAGGCCTTCAAAACCACAATACTTTGCGAACCACAGTAGTCTGTGTCACAACAAGTGTGCAAACGCTTGGCTGATAGACGCGACGTGAGGCAATCCTACTTTCTGGGGCGGTATTGCCCACATCCCTCGTGCATTAATTGTGGTTAATTCGGCTTATCGGCTTGTTAGACGCTAGTCGTACGAGACAAGCTCGACGGACCGGTAAACGTGACGAGAATTGAGCACGTATTGCAACGATCTCACATATCGGACCGTATCTCGTATGTAAGCAAATTTCGATTTAAACCCGAAAAGAATTTCCGAAAAAACGCAATGTCCCTTGCACGTACCGAAAAGAAGCTGCAACAGAAAAATTAAATGATTAGCGAAAAATTATAGAGAATTATTGAAAAGAAACAAATTAAAATAATTGAAACGAAGGAAATGCTAGAGGAGGGAAACTATAAACATAACGTTCAAAGGAGAAATTAAGAAGAGTTCTTCGAAAATGTTGAAAATGCTTCCTCATTAGTATTAAATATTTGCTCCCATGTCATTTTTCTCTCTATTCTACAAATCGTCAATAATGTGCTTTGATTTCTCCATTGCAACTTTTCTCTCTAATTTCGTTAATGTAGTACGTTTCTCGTTCCGCGTATCTTGATTTCTTTTTTCAAAAAACCTCTTTAACGTCTTGGAAATCACTTTGTATCTCGGCTGTAGCTTCTTCATGGTACATGCAAGAGACAGTGCGAATTGCGCGAAGAAGTAATTTAATACTACCGACGCGGTGGACACGGGACCGACAATGAGATCATTGCGAATACGGCTGGCTTCTCGTGTCACGTTTAACGCGCGTCTAACGTCGACGAGGCCTTCAAAACCACAATACTTTGCGAACCACAGTAGTCTGTGTCACAACAAGTGTGCAAACGCTTGGCTGATAGACGCGACGTGAGGCAATCCCACTTTCTGGGGCGGTATTGCCCACATCCCTCGTGCATTAATTGTGGTTAATTCGGCTTATCGGCTTGTTAGACGCTAGTCGTACGAGACAAGCTCGACGGACCGGTAAACGTGACGAGAATTGAGCACGTGTTGCAACGATCTCACATATCGGACCGTATCTCGTATGTAAGCAAATTTCGATTTAAACCCGAAAAGAATTTCCGAAAAAACGCAATGTCCCTTGCACGTACCGAAAAGAAGCTGCAACAGAAAAATTAAATGATTAGCGAAAAATTATAGAGAATTATTGAAAAGAAACAAATTAAAATAATTGAAACGAAGGAAATGCTAGAGGAGGGAAACTATAAACATAACGTTCAAAGGAGAAATTAAGAAGAGTTCTTCGAAAATGTTGAAAATGCTTCCTCATTAGTATTAAATATTTGCTCCCATGTCATTTTTCTCTCTATTCTACAAATCGTCAATAATGTGCTTTGATTTCTCCATTGCAACTTTTCTCTCTAATTTCGTTAATGTAGTACGTTTCTCGTTCCGCGTATCTTGATTTCTTTTTTCAAAAAACCTCTTTAACGTCTTGGAAATCACTTTGTATCTCGGCTGTAGCTTCTTCATGGTACATGCAAGAGACAGTGCGAATTGCGCGAAGTAATTTAATACTACCGACGCGGTGGACACGGGACCGACAATGAGATCATTGCGAATACGGCTGGCTTCTCGTGTCACGTTTAACGCGCGTCTAACGTCGACGAGGCCTTCAAAACCACAATACTTTGCGAACCACAGTAGTCTGTGTCACAACAAGTGTGCAAACGCTTGGCTGATAGACGCGACGTGAGGCAATCCTACTTTCTGGGGCGGTATTGCCCACATCCCTCGTGCATTAATTGTGGTTAATTCGGCTTATCGGCTTGTTAGACGCTAGTCGTACGAGACAAGCTCGACGGACCGGTAAACGTGACGAGAATTGAGCACGTGTTGCAACGATCTCACATATCGGACCGTATCTCGTATGTAAGCAAATTTCGATTTAAACCCGAAAAGAATTTCCGAAAAAACGCAATGTCCCTTGCACGTACCGAAAAGAAGCTGCAACAGAAAAATTAAATGATTAGCGAAAAATTATAGAGAATTATTGAAAAGAAACAAATTAAAATAATTGAAACGAAGGAAATGCTAGAGGAGGGAAACTATAAACATAACGTTCAAAGGAGAAATTAAGAAGAGTTCTTCGAAAATGTTGAAAATGCTTCCTCATTAGTATTAAATATTTGCTCCCATGTCATTTTTCTCTCTATTCTACAAATCGTCAATAATGTGCTTTGATTTCTCCATTGCAACTTTTCTCTCTAATTTCGTTAATGTAGTACGTTTCTCGTTCCGCGTATCTTGATTTCTTTTTTCAAAAAACCTCTTTAACGTCTTGGAAATCACTTTGTATCTCGGCTGTAGCTTCTTCATGGTACATGCAAGAGACAGTGCGAATTGCGCGAAGAAGTAATTTAATACTACCGACGCGGTGGACACGGGACCGACAATGAGATCATTGCGAATACGGCTGGCTTCTCGTGTCACGTTTAACGCGCGTCTAACGTCGACGAGGCCTTCAAAACCACAATACTTTGCGAACCACAGTAGTCTGTGTCACAACAAGTGTGCAAACGCTTGGCTGATAGACGCGACGTGAGGCAATCCCACTTTCTGGGGCGGTATTGCCCACATCCCTCGTGCATTAATTGTGGTTAATTCGGCTTATCGGCTTGTTAGACGCTAGTCGTACGAGACAAGCTCGACGGACCGGTAAACGTGACGAGAATTGAGCACGTGTTGCAACGATCTCACATATCGGATCGTATCTCGAATTTACACAAATTTCGCGTAAAACCCAGAAATGTTTCCGAAGAAACTGATTTATTGCGTGTCATGAGGAAGCTGATGCAACTAAAATATTAGATGACATACAAAAAATTAAAAAAAATTTACAACGGGAATAAAATATTGAGAAAACCGAGACGGAGAAGCTACTAAAAAAAGGAAGTTAAATGGAATATGATGGAGAAAGAGAAAAAATAATTCTTGAAAAAGTCGATGGATTGGCGCTTTGATGAAAGAGAATTAGAATTGCTTTTTATAATTTTTAATTATTATAATTTTAGTTAATTTGTCGTTTCTCAATTTGAACACATATTAAATATGATTAAAACATATTGATTTTAAATTAATTAATAGTATAATCAATTTTTATAACAATTAATATACCTAATTATTTTTTATATTTCCATCTTTATGTCACACTATATGCAAACGCTGTTGTGACTTTGCAAATCAAAGTATTTCTTTAACATATTTCTATAACATTTAACGTATAGTATAACAATTATTTGCATTTATGTGAAGAAAAAAATCTTTTTATAATCTCGACACCGATCCCCGAGATGCAAAATTTTTTATGCATGAATATGTATAAATGTATTTATGTATAAACATGCGTAAACACGCTAAATGTTCATAAATATGTATAATTATATATAAAATATGTCCATACATCCCTCTTTTTTTTGTAAAATTACTTTTTAGTGTAATAATCATAATAATATTATAGTAATGTGAAAACATAAAAAATAATTAAAGAGATAATTTTCATATTGTTTGTTTTAGAAAAAAACAAGTTTAGAAAAATGTAAAAAAATTGCTCATACATAATAAGCATAATTTTATATGTAATTATACATAAGTAATTTTTTTACATTTCTTCAAACTTGATGTTTTCTAAAATAAATAATGTAAAAATTGCCTTTTTAATTATTTTTAATATCTTTACATTACTATTATTATTTCTATTATACAGAAAGTAATTTTACAAAAAAAAGATGTATAAACATGTACGGATTTCATATAAAATTATATATGTTTATGATTATTTATGCATTTTTATGTATATTTATACATAATTATACATATTCATGCATGATAAATTTTTTACCAGATACTGCGCGAAAAACCCTGCGTTGTGACTTATAAGCTCCTTATCAGTTACATTTATATCATTGTTATATCTAGTTGTAATGTGTATTATATGAAAATATCTGTTTTATAGAAAAATTTTAATGAAAAAATCGTTAATATAATTTAAAAAGTTCTTGTGTTCCGCGACAAATAACTTATGGGATTTATGTCATTTATTTTTCTTTATTTATTGTAAATTTATTTTGTCAATCAACAAAATGAATAAGTTACAATCTATTATGTTAAAATTGATGCTGTGAGTGTTTAAAAATTAATTATTTATAGTCATATGTAGTATTGCACTTTATATATTTATGTTTTATATTTATATATTTATATGTATACATATATTTATACACACACACACACACACACACACACACACACACACACACACACACACCACATATTAGGTGTAGTAAAAAGAAATCCATTATTTTTCCAATAGATGGCTTTAGTAATCTGTATCACGCGTAGACGAGATACGGATTACTAAAGCCATCTATTGGAAAAATAATGGATTTCTTTTTACTACACCTAATATGTTTGATATGTGTAAGATAAGATTAGTCAGTCATTGTAATAACATTATTGTATTTTTTTCTTGTAAAGGACAATTTTTTCATTTATACGCATTGCAAAAATATTTTTTTTTCTTTGCATCAATTTATAGCATATTTAATCTTGGATAAATATTTGGGAATGAAATTAAGGAAAATATAAATGCATAATTCGTTTAATTATAGGTTTGCTATATCAAAATATTCTTTATTTTTATATCATATATATTGAATATATGAATATCCTGTACTAATTTAAAAATAAAAGAATCTGTGAAATTCTTTGAATTTTAAAATTCGTAATATTTTGTTTATACAAAACTTTATTTTTTCTTTACTTCTTCATCATTTATTTCATCAATTTTAATTTAAAAATCAAATATTTCAGTAATTTTTTTATATCCACCAAGCTTATTTTTATTAAAATGCAATTTTGTATAAATATTTTTTCTGATTTAACATTGTTAGTAAAGAAAAGAATTTTTATTCAAAATCCTTTTGAGTTAAAAAATTATTTCCAATATATGTGAATCAAATAATAATTCAATAAAATTAAACAAATAAAATTAATTATTCATGTTCTTACTTGATTTATTAATATTATATAATTTTATTATTTTATTAATATATATAATTTTATTAATTTTATATAATTTATAACACTTACTTCTCATTGAATTCTATTTCATTTTCATTTTTTATATACTATTCTATTTTATTTTCTTTTTTATGTATACTTGTGTGAAAACCCGGAAAAAAAAATTATATATATTATACATATTTTATAATAATTGTATGTAATTATATAGAAAATATGTCAATTTTTAATATAATTATATACAATTTTATATAATTATATATGAAATTTTTTTTTTTTCCGGGTATAAACATAATAGCCTCAAGCACAATAGCACACCAAAACGCTCAAGTTGACAAATAATAGATAAATCCAAGATTAAATATGTATCATAATTGTTTGTAGCTAATCCATTTTAAAGTAATGAATCTATAAAGCGTTATATTCATTTCTAATATAATGATAAACCTGTACATTTTTCACAGGTTCGTTACCTGATAAAATCTTTGTCACTCACCGACCGATGCTCCGACCTCTCAGTATAGAGCCGTGGAAAGTTCTCTATTATATTTTCATCATACATCTTCACTAACCGGTTAATGGCCTGATCGCGGCTGAGATGACTGCGCATATCAATAAAAGAAGAGGGAAGACCGACTGATGCACAGCAGTGGAGTTATCAGTTACGTTACATTCTGTATACAACATACAAATACAAGATACAAATTAAAATAGTGTTCAAAATAATCAATAATTAAAAAACTAATTTTTATACATAATTTTTTAATTATAAAAATTTTTATAATATTTTATAATATTTTTATAATTTTTTAATTTTTCAATTATAAAAATATCCATTAAAATAATTATACATTTTATCAAAATAGTCTTTATAAAAATAAATTTCTGTAATGTTATAGATTAATTTTTTTTAAATTATGATTTTTAATGTAATAAACTAAACTTGCTTCGTAAAAGTTGCTTCATTGCTTTTCCTGAGCCTTCTTCTCCTCCTCCTCACAAAATTGTCAAGCCTGCTTTTCACCTCTGTTCTCTTCCCATTGTTTGCTTTGTGACAGCTTTCATCAGTTGAAAAAATAGTTTGTTAAAATTAAATGCAGTTGCAAATTGCTAAGAATGCGTTCTCTTTTGCGCTTACAGTGCTTGCAAACATTATTTATCCTTGTTTGATATTTGATAAACAAGGATGAACTGATGCTTACATCATGTGAGCATGAAAGCGGAACTAAATAATGCAACTATGTCTTATTTTGTTCGTATATTAATTAAATGAGTCGATATTAATTAGATGTGATATAATTCATGTTGCGACAGTAAAAAAAATAAGAAAATTTATCATGTTTGATATTTGCGATATTTTACAAATAAAATTTGGACATTGGAATGCATCTAAAATAGAGAAAAATTTCTGGACAGTTGAATTTACGCATCAAAGACTATTCGACTGCACGAGTATTGTTAAATACGTGCTTGAACGAATTATCGATATAAAATTAATATAAATTTTGCTTACCAATTTAATAAATCGCGACGCCATTCATTTAGAGCCGATCATCTCGTATTCGCCGCATTCTGCAAATAAAACATAAATGCAATTATTGTGTCGAAGTAATTTCGTCTCTCACATGATCAATTTCACACTAAAAGCGACGTGCCGTCGCGGCACGGTGGCAATGCGCGTCCTTCTCTTATAACTTATAAGTGAATATTGTATTCTTATTGTGAATCTGTAATTGCGCGAACACTAAGTGTTGCAATAAATAACAAATACAGGTTTAATATAAGTCATTCAATTATCATTTGATCAATGCCAATCTCGTCTCTTAATTATATTTGCGCTTTATTTACAGATTGAGATGTGTAAATGAATCGTAGTTGTAATTAAGATGACGAGACAGCTTTGTTTTTACGCGGTTAACTTCGCGTACCAAAATCGATGCGAACGACGCGGCGTAGTGCACTTCTCACTCTTGGCGTCGCATTCATGAATTTTCCGAATTACGAGATATATCTGATACTTGAAATACAAAAATAATAATCATAAAGAGCAAGCGTATATTATAATATACTCGTCTTTTATGATTATTATATCCGTATTGCAGATTGAATATTCGAAAATCTCATCGTCAATTATTTAAGAGATATACTTTCAGCGAACAAGTTTTGCGAAATACGCGTTTGAATGGATTATTAATATGCGATTACTGAATCTATAGTCGGTAGTTAAATATCGCGTATAAAAATATGCATTTAAGTTATATATTCAAGTATTATATAGATTTTAATTACCATATTTGATCGCGCATTTCTACTCGTCTGAGAGCCAGTTCGTTCCGCCGTGTCATTCTCTATCCGCCGCTTTTCGCGAATAAAATGTGAATGCGATCGAAATAAGGAAGCGGCGACGTTTTCCGTGTGCGGTCAACTTCACGCGTAAAAAACGACGCGAGACGCGACGACATGACAACGCGCAATCTTGATTTTCGATCGAACGAGTATGCGAGAAATATACTTTCGATCAAATAATCAGTGTGTTAGTACTATATACATTAGAATCTGCAATACGTAATATTTACACTATTACGAAAAGTAAAGGCAAAGTTAATTATTGATTACCTTAGTAAAGAAATCCAACGATGAACGATCCTTTGTGCCATTTCTCGTCGTTTTATCAGCAGAGATTAAAATATGGAGAAAAAGTCTATCTATTTGGAGACAGGGTTGCGAATATTTCAACGTTAAAATGACAGGTTATACGCCCGCCCCCTGCTCACGTCACAAAAGCGTGAGACTACGAATTACGCGGTATTTATATAAGCCGTCAAGCGGCGAACCCCACCACTCGCATGCCAGCCAATGAGCGCGATGCCTCGCTGCGGATGCTTATTGGACCGCGCTAGCTTTCCGAATATGGTATATAAATGCTACGCGTAAGAAATTACAGTCTTTTTCGGAATTTGGAACCGTGCGTTTTGATAAGATAGAGAAGCCTGTACAATTCGGCAAGCGCTTTTACGATGTTAGCATATATTTAGTTCGCGTTTACGTATATATTGTAGAATTTCAAACATAAAAGAGTGTTTTAAATACGGACTAGAAATTATATTTTTTCCAAAAACATTAATAACCAATTAGAATAAATAAATGAAGGGTATCGAAAAAATTATATGAAAGAGAAATAGAACTTATAAAATAATAAGCAATTATAAATTGTGAATCATTTTAACTGTGCAAATATAAAAATATAAAGTATAATGTATACGGTATTGGAAAATGGATTTAACGAAATTATATCGACGGCAGAGAGAAACCTGAAAGAACATATTGTTGTGTAGTTAACATTCACTTCTTCAGAGGACAGTAGTGCGCGGCAGCATTTTGCAGTTACAGATTTTAGGCTGTCATGTCCTCTTTCAGGTTTCTGCTGAGACCATCATGGCTTTACCATTTCAGTTGCTCTGACAGTCTGACTACGCCAGTAGGTTAAGTCGAAAGTTGTGGCTGTGTCCGAGAGACAGGCTTTCTCTTTCTCTCTCGCATTCAAAATCGTGAAATCATGCTCGATCTTTTTACAATATTCAGCAAGGGTGGCATAGTGCTCTGGTGCTTCCAGAGCACATCTCAGATTTTCGCACCCAGCGTTAATGCCTTGATAAGAAGTGTTATATTGCAAGTGAGTCGCAAAAATACATTGACAGGCACTACGTTTGGTGACCTTTGACCCTAAATTGCGTGATGCATTTCCTCAATTTCCTTGCGTTAAATTTACATTCGAGCCATTTAATTGACTCTTCGATAATAATCCCGTTTATTTGAAAAAAAATGCTGCAACTCTATAAATATCTGTCCTTACATCTCCAAATTTTAATTTTTTTCTCAATTTATTATTTTCATAAATAATTGTATTATCTAAAAAAAAATCGAATATATAAAGCTTTGTTTTAAGATGTTTAAATATTTTTTTAATATGCGAATTAATTATATATAATGCTAAGAACGAGGTCGTTAGGTTAAATAAACCATATGGTTGGAAATCAAATTATCAAATCTAATTATATATTTTGTGAAATATTCCTTATCCTGTAAAATAAAATTAAAATTAAAAGATTGGATATTATAAAAAAAATAAGTTTCCTATATTTTATATTTCTTTGAAAGTTTATTTGGATAATAATTCTCAAAAATTAAATATCAGTATTGGTGGAATTGAAGCTTTTATATCTATATAATACATACTCATATATATATATATATATATATATATATATATATATAAAATATTAAATAGAATTAAATTGAGGAAATACAATATTATATAAAATAAATGTTTTATTTCTGTTTTCCTTATAACATATATTATTAAAATTCTCTTTCTAGAAAATATTAAGAAATAAATTATAATTTGTTATAAAAATTGATTTTTTGTAGGAACGTACAGGGAATCACAGCTTCGAGCATGACTCCTTGCGACTACAATATAAACTCGACAATGAGTTTGAATTGGTATTTGTAGTGGCATATCAGAAGATACTACAGTTATCTTACGTGGATAAATTTCTGAATGACATCCATCTAGAGTTTAGGGATCGCTTCAAGAATGAACTTGAAAACTCAAGCTGGTTCACCAACTTCGAGTTTGAACATGCTTATCGTATGGTGCTTGAACGAGCAGAACACTGGTCACGTTCACAGGCTAAGATACCGAAGCAAATGCGTACCTTTGACGAGAGTCAAAAGTCCAAAAAGACTGTCGCTAGTATGATTGAGAGGAAAAACGATAAAGACGATAAGAAGCCAGGTATAGCCATAACTAACAGTATAACAATTACTTTATAATACAATAACAGTGTACATAGCTTTATTTATATTTGAGACAAATGAGCTCGAATTGTAAAATTTAAATAATTAAAAGAAAGGCGCAAAAGAAGGGTGAATTTTATTTGTAGTCATTCATAATATTCAGGTTTGCTGTGTAGGGGAAAATTCAGAAATTACGAAAATAAAATTTATGCAATAACAACATCCTAAGGAAAAAAGAAGTATAGTATAGTAGAATAAAAATGTAGGAGTATCGCGTGCTTGTTTTATTTTTGCGGTATGAGACAGTAAGCAAATTTATGTAACATTTAGAATTATAAGCTATTCTTATTCACTAATTTTCTCCTTCCAATCTGGATAATACTAAAACAATAGGCATTTTCTTCCTCGCTTCTAGGTAAAAAGAAGAAAGCAAATAACTGTAATGGGGATTATCATAGTAAGTAAGCTTTAATATTTTATATTACAATAGTTTATTAAATCCTTGCATGTTGGTGCAGTATTGCATATTTTAATATTGCATAATATGCACAATATTGCATGAATAAAATAATTAAATTAACAAACGTAACTTCATTTTATTAAAGTTTTGTTTGGAATATTTCTCTTTATTCAGTGATTTGTATTAAATTAAATATATTTAAATCCTGCAGCAAAAATTCAAGATGTTCCAAAACAGGAATTGCCGAAACATCAAGCGGAACATAACGGAGAACTTGACGAAGAAACGCTGATCGCCAATCGTATGAAACTTGCTCAGAAAATGGCAGGACAAAAGAAGAAAGCTGACAAGCAGTAAGCATATATAATATCACTTTCTTAATTATATTAATATATTAGGATTAAATTTCTTAATTATATTAATATATTAAGATTAAATCACGTTAATATTAGAAAAAGAAATTTTTCAGATTTTTTTTTAAACTAAATTAATCAAATATTTAATGTAGATCATATTTTAATTCTATTTTTATAAAGAATTGTTTATTTTTATTATGGATTATATATGTATAAAACCATAAATTTAAAAATTAAATAACATGAAAACAAATGTTATATAGGAAAAGTCCTAAACCTGAGAAAGCCGGCAAAAAACCACGCATCTGGGAACTGGGCGGCACAACAAAGGATCTTGCTACACTAGAGCGAACTAAAGACAAACCTGAGGAGAATGACGACTATGTGGCAGCCAATACAGCTGTAATATTTTTTCTTTTACATTCTTTTAAATTTATTGAAGAATTTGCTTCCTATTTCTATTGACAAAAAATCTTATAATTTCTTTTAATAAATTTGATATCTCTAACTGATAATTAATCACGTTTTGTATCTTTCTATTTTTTATTTTTTTGAAATTTCTGTGTGCGCGCGCGCGCGCGCGTGCAAAAATTCAAAAAATTTTATGTATCTGAATATATAATTAATTAATTCTTACAATAATGGATTGAAGAATATAATTTGAAAAAAAAACAATCAAAGAAAATATAAAAGAAAAAGAATGCATTGAATGAATTGACTTTTAGTCGAAGAAATTGCGATTTATACTTTTATTATTTATATTGCTTATTTATATATTCTCATTATCTTCTGTAGCTAGTTGGACAGATGAAAGGTAGCATACGCGATCTCGAAGTGAACAGCGAATCTGAGGATAGTTCCGATCAGGAAGAGATAGAGCAATCCAAGCAGCAAGTGCAAAAGAAAACGAGTATGTTCTCTATGTTCAAGAGTCTAGTCGGCAGCAAATCTCTAAAGCAAGAGGATATGTTGCCGGTTTTGGAGAAACTGAAAGATCATCTAATCACTAAAAATGTTGCTGCGGACATCGCGCAGAAATTATGCGATTCTGTC
This sequence comes from Acromyrmex echinatior, assembly GCF_024713525.1. Taxonomy (NCBI): domain Eukaryota; kingdom Metazoa; phylum Arthropoda; class Insecta; order Hymenoptera; family Formicidae; genus Acromyrmex; species Acromyrmex echinatior. The sequence goes on along the minus strand of NC_141855.1, from coordinate 6,674,890 downwards.
GGCACAAAATTGGAAGGAAAGATACTCGGCACCTTTGATAGTGTGGCAAACACTGTGAAAGCTACTTTAACAGACGCTTTAGTACAGATATTGTCGCCCAAAAGGAGAATCGATATTCTACGAGACGCTTTAGAAGCTAAGAACAGCAACAGGCCTTATGTGATGACTTTTTGTGGCGTCAATGGGGTCGGCAAGTCGACGAATCTGGCAAAAATCTGTTTCTGGTTAATAGAAAACAATTTCCGCGTGTTAATAGCCGCATGCGATACATTTAGGTAAATAAATATTATCTCATTATAAATATATGTCTCTTGAAACATATCTTTTTTATATATTTTTTTCTTTAAGCACGCATTGCATTATATATATTTGTTTTAAACGTCTTACTTCTAAAATAATTTTTTTTAAGGTATTAATTTGTCAATAATTCTGTTAATCCTCAATTCTGTTAATATAAATTCTAATAAAAGTTAATGTATAAGAGTTTATAATGACAATAATTTTGTGATTTAGAGCTGGAGCTGTTGAACAACTGAGAACTCACATGCGTCATTTGAATGCTCTGCATCCACCAGAAAAACATGGGAATCAGTCGATGGTGCAGCTATATGAGAAAGGTTATGGTAAAGATGCCGCAGGTATTGCCATGGAGGCGATACGCTTTGCGAAAGATTCCAGAATTGATGTTGTTCTGGTTGACACTGCTGGTAGAATGCAAGATAATGAACCATTGATGCGAGCTCTGGCAAAGCTAATTAAAGTTAACGAGCCGGACTTGGTATTATTTGTGGGGGAAGCTCTCGTTGGGAATGAGGCTGTGGATCAGCTGGTAAAATTCAATCAAGCTTTGGCTGACTACAGTCAATCTGCCAATCCTCATATGATCGATGGTATCGTGTTGACAAAATTTGATACTATCGATGATAAAGTAAGTTTTTCTTTTATACATTTTTTTTAAATGACTTTTATTACATTTTTTTTTGTAGAACCTCTGATCTTTATATCAATACCTAAAAAAATATTTACCATCAATATACGAAATATATACCATCTATATATACACACACACACACACACACACACACACACACACACACACACAGATACACGCGCGCGCCCATATATATATCAATTATTGTATTTTATATATAATAATAAATCACATACATATATATGTATATGTATAAAAATATATTTTCCTCTATAATATCTATTATTTTTTTATTATTGTAGCATTTACAATCATTTCTCATGAATATTATTTGCAGGTTGGCGCAGCTATTACAATGACATATATCACTGGTCAACCTATTGTTTTTGTTGGAACTGGCCAAACTTACACTGACCTGAAATCATTGAATGCCAAAGCAGTGGTACACGCTTTAATGAAATGAAAAATGACAAGCAATAATAAACTTTTATATTGCAGGCATTCTACCTGCAATATAGATTTCATTTAAACTTTATTATACATCGATGTTACAGTTGAAGTTTTGTATTAAGTTCAGAACTAGTTTATTGTTTGGCCAAATTATTAAATGATGACTAAAAAGGAAAAATTAAGAACGGATACTCTAATTTGTTGAAATATGAAAACCGATCAAGGACAAATCATCTGTTGTTACGAAAAAAAGAAATAAGAAAAAGAGAAAAGGACTGCATTTTCAGTTGATGCGTTAAATTATTGCAAATAATTGGATTTCTCAAATAAAGTTGAATATTTCACAGTTTAGAAGTAATTTTTATTCCACGAAAATACGTTTGTTAAAAGTTTATTCGTGTTGCATACTCCACATGCTTCTATCATTCTCATTCCAATGCGCTCGTTAGAATGATTGCATTCAGTCGAAAAAATTGTTTTGCAACTGTTGTAAAATTCTTTGATATGATTAGCTGCGTTCAGCAGAAAAAACAGCTTTGCGAAAAAACAACTGTTATAAAATTGTTAAATATTGGGTCATCTAAAAAGTTTTTTGTCACTAGATATGTGTTGATGGTCATATATATCTAGTGACAAAATACCGCGGATACTTTTTAGATGACCCAATATAATTGGTTTATATTTAGATCTAATAAGGAACTAAGGGCAAGACCAATCACATCAAAGAATTTTACACAATTGCAAAGCTCTGAATGCAGCCATTGGTCTTGCTTTATTTTGCAATTGTTGGAAATTTTCTTCACACTGATTGGACTATACTTTGAGATCTAAACTCTCTCTGCATTCGGCAATGCAAATTTGATAGGTTAAAATTCCTATTTTCTGTTCCTAAAGCCTGCACACAATACTGACACGACAGCACTGCAGCCAATACGGTAGCAGAGAAAGATTCTAATCCAGCTAGCAATCCAGCAGGAAAACTTGCCACTGGCTTATCAAGAGCCATCAATTCTTTGATTCTGAGCAGTCCTTAACTTTCGGGTCCACTTGATGCTATAAATGCTTCGAAGCATTTTATTGACCAATTAGAAGAAAGAATTTCACTAACTGGGCAATCAAAAATGCTTGAAGCATTTAAATATTGGGTCATCTAAAAAGTATTCGCGGTTTTTTGTCACTAGATGTGTGTTGATGGTCATATATCTAGTGATAAAGTACCGCGGATACTTTTTAGATGATCCAATATCAAATGGACTAATTTCCGTATATCTAGTAACTTTAGTTTGGACAGTTGAATACTCTGCTGTTATGTTGTTTATGTGAATGTACCATTATATCCATTTGTCCCATTTATCGTATCCGTTTGTGATTTGGAAGATAGCTCTTTAGAAATCTCTTCTAGATATATTACATAATTCCACATAATTGTCACATATTATAAATCCGAAATAGTGAGTAATTTAAAATTATGTTAAACGTGAAATTAAAAAAGCATGAAATACATGCTAACCATTTCTTTTTGTAATACTTATTGCTAGCGACAATTTTTATAAATAATTTCTAAATGACATGTCATTTCCTTCCTTTGAAGATCAGAATTGTTATTAGTCAATATATAAATATTGTACTATTTCAAACTCATTTTATTCACACTAATGATATGAATCATGTGTAATCTCCATTTATGTCTGATTTGAAAAAGTAACGAAAAGAAACTTTCCATAATTTTATAGGTTATCTGTGCAAAATAACCTGTGTTTGGATACCTGATGATATACTAAGTACTAAGTACTTTAACACTTAATCCTCTTGCAATTGTGCTGAGATTTTTCACACAAATCTTTTGTAACATATTACTATTGTCATTTACGTAAATAAGTTAATTGTGATTAATTCATTTGTTATAGACAACCAACATGTCGCAAGGTACACATCGACCTATGAAGTATCCATATACCTTAACCGCGAAGATTGCTCAGTTTCCATACAAACATTACATACAGCATAGTTGGCTATACAGATATTATCTCTTAAGCCTATTCGTAACTCTGCCCGTATTCTATAAAATTCAAAAATTATGTAAGTAATAGCTTGTCTCAATATTTGATTTAGACTATGTATCACCTACTGTGTTCTTATTTCCAGCATATTCTCCCGAGAATGTTGCGAAATGGGAAAAAATCCATCACGAAATGTTCTACGGCACTCCAGGCGGCCATCATTGAAGTAGAAATATAATTAGAGTAAAAAATGAACATGTGTAAGAAAAAAACAACTTAGTCGTTTCTCTAATTAGAACAAATAAATCTGTAATTGCATATGTGAAATAAATTATGGAGAGACACAAGGAAATTGTAAAAAAAATCTATTTGAAAGTTTAATTATTAAAATAATCGTATAAAATATACATGACTAAAAAGAACGCATTTTTGTGATTACTACATAATACAAGAAATTTTGACATAGTATACATCTATCCTAAAAATTGAAAACTGTTAAAAATAACAAACTAAATATCCAAAAAATAAGTATTGTAAAAAAAAAGAAATTTACAGAACATTAATGTTTCAATACATAACAATCACAGAACACGCAGTACAAAAGTATCCAATTTATTGTCTGAATCTACAAACGTAAATTTTTATAAACGCCGTTTCTAAAATTTTTTTTTGAAAGCTGTGCTCGTGTTCTATTATTAAAGCTCGCGTACAGATCCCGAGAAAAACAAAATTTATAGTGTGACTTACCATGTATACATTTACGCGATTCTTAATGACTACGGCAATGAGTATAAATTGCCGCTTTATATGATTAATACTAAAATAATAAATAAAATTGATCGATGCGAAAATGTGTCGAGCATCTCTTTCTGTTAGATATCTATAGAGAAAATAGTGCAATTCTTGTACTGATTGAAGCAAATTGAAACTAATGAGTTGTATGTCATCATTTTGAAATGCTCTGAGTGCGTGATGCATCTAAAGGTATATATATGTGCAGCTATATGTATTCCTGCAAATAATACTGTGTGTATGTCTTTATTACAAGAAGCCTCGTAGAAATCGACCATAGAAAAAAAAATTTTTTTCGTATATTTGCAATAATTATGTAAAATAAATTCTCATAATTCATAATTGTACTATTCCATCAATTTTTGTGTCGGTGTAATTTTATATTAGTTTGTTGAAAAAATCAAAGTATATAATTTACAAGTATCTTGAGCTACATACAGAATCTTTCAACCGCTCAATATCGGTATACAAGTCCACATATATGCTGAGTTCAAAATATATAAAATATGAGCGGCTCTAGATTTAAATTTCATGAGTATGCATCGTAATGAAATATAATGTATATTTAATCTTCTTTATTCTATCTTTTCTTCTGCACTTCTCTTTCGTCGTCATCACTTTCCGACGTATCGTTTTCTTCGGCATCGCTCAATCTCTGCCTCTTTATCTTTCTGGTTTCTTCTTGGAAAAGTCCGTCCTCGAAATTCAAGCCTAATTCTTTGCAGCGTTTCTCAAAGTACTTGCGTAATCGCATCCCTGCACTATACACGTAACTATTTTTAACAAGACATAGCCTTGTTTCTTATATGCACATTTCCAAATTGGTTCGGAGGCAAAAGATTACTTACATCAATAACAGCAAAACTCTACTTGTACTAAAGTTACAAATGAATTAATACGTTCGCAAATTTTATGAGAGATAAAAATCGAATTCATCCATTAAGATCAATCACAAAATAGTTCATCCATTTATCTATTCGTAGGCTACGATAGTTTTTATATTACGATAGTTATTTTACTGAATTATAAACCCTAATTTTGTTGATATTTGTTATATTTTGTTAGATTTATAATATTCTACAGTCCCAATCCGAATCACATCTAATAGTTCTATTAAGAATTTACTTATACATATTAGGTGTTGGAATTAATTCGTAGCGTTTTACAAGTGATGGGAAGTACTTTTATTAATGTATTTTTTAATGCTCATGTGAAATAAATAACATTCTTTCATTAAAAACGCTACGAATTAATTCCAACACCTAATATATCAAGTCAAAAATTAGTATACGTACAATATAAAAAATAATAGAGATGTTAATTTATTATGTTATTATTTTGTTATTAATAATAATTATACGACGTTAATCATATTCAATGTGTTATCGTTAATAATGTAGAAATACGTAAATAATGAAGTAATATTAATTAGAATTGTGATCTTTGGCATCCGAACTTGCGTAAAATACATAACGATAATGTTGATACCTACTTGTACACAGTACTATGTTCTTTGTTATACAATCCACAGTTTTCAAAAACCAACTGGCAATCGCTAAAGAATTTATCTAGTGTCTCATAGTCGCCGTTACCGAGTTTGTACTTGATAGTTCCAAAGTCCATCGGACTAGAGATAATATCGTGATAGTCTGGAACCTCATCCTTTCTAACGGGTGATAAAAATGGCCACGAATCTCTGTGATGCCAAATTTCAGTCAATAATTCTTGCAATCTACTCATAGATCCCTTAATGGAATTTTTGTCTCCTTGTTCAATCTCGGCGGCTCTTTTAGTTGCACGCCGCGTTTGTCTCGGTTCAGTGTCATCCGATGTACTGCTATCTGTACATTAAAAATTTTTATATTAGCATATCACGTTTTTGTCATTTCAATTCGAAATTATTTACTAAATACTTGAAGGCTACATTAAAACTAAAATTCTAGTTCTATCGATGATATTTATGTGATATATATATGGATTAGCAATAGCTTACGATCTTATTACCAAGATGATACAATATAGCATTTATCAAGCATTTACATGATGGAAATCAAGCATTTATGTAATGCCATGTTAGGATCTGTCCCCTAATAAGTCCTAAGAATTTATCTAATGTCTTGTAGTCGCCGTTTGTATTTGATATAGTTCCAAAGTCCATAAATTTTACTCAGAAGTCAAAACAAGAATTATATGTATGTGTGCATGTGTGCATATATTGTGCCATATGTTATTTCAAATTAAAATATTCAATTTTATATAAAAATATTATATGTCGAATGTATAAGACTTATACATTTTATCGATAAATAGTCGACATTGTAAAATTAATCCAAATTTATATTAATATAAATCTAGAGTATTTATATATTTATCAAATTTGTTAATATCCAATAAGAATAGTAGCGTCAGGCTTCAAGGAATATTATATGATTTTCCTGATGTCTGGATATATTAACGAAAGAGAAATAATTTCGAAAACGTAAATAGCAATACATAATCTGATATAAACATTAAAAAAATAATTAAAAATAAAATGTCGGAAAAAGACACAGTAAATAATTTATAGTAAATTCATTATTTGGTTAGGTTCATATGTAATCTCAAAATAAAAATTATAAACTGTTCATTATGTTAATGATGAATAATTAATCTCTTTTAATGTGCGGTGCTTTTCAAAAAAGAAAAAAATGAAGATGCAAAATTTGGCCATGAAGATGCTACACATATATACATATATATATATATATATATAAACACAAAACAAAAGGAATACAATACAGACCGTCCCAGTCTGTAGATTCAGTAGTGAGGAGGCTCTTAGCAAAGCCATGGATGCGAGAGCGTGCTGCTGCTGCGCACAGCCTCACCTTGTTTCTTTCTCTTTCATACCCCCTCACTATCAACATAATTTTAACGCTAAGAAATTTTTCTTATAATATTTTTATATCAACTTGTCTAATAATTTCATCTATGTTAAACGTGGAAACTTTTTTTCATAAGTTATAACAGAAGAATAAACCCTTAAGACATTTTTGTCCGTATATTGTTCCGTTATTATTTCTTCATTACCTTTTATCGCGTTCTTTTTTTTCTTGCATATGGTGCAAGACCATCTGCCTCTAGGAGCTCTCGACAATGGCGGTTCTACGCATTCTAAGTGAAAACGATTTGGACATGTGTCACAAGCAATCAATTTTCCACCATTTTTACACGATGCGCATAAGTTTTCTAATCGTATATTTCTAAAACGACAGAAGAAAGCAAATAAATATTATTAAGAATATTAAGCTAATGTAAAATTTTAATGCTAAGATAACTTACATGTCTTCTTCGCTTTCATCATCTTCATCGTCACTCTCTTGGTCATCCTCGTCATCACTGTGTATGCGCTTCGCACGATTTTGTCGCGTCTCTTTGGTTAACATCGTCTCTTCTTCGATTTCATCCTCGAATCTTTTCCGTTTTTGAGTCTTTTCTTTGGGTTTTATTTCCGGTGGTCTGCATGCTGTACAAAACCAATCTCCTGCTGGTACAGCCTGCATATAAGAAATAACAAGAAAATAATATAATGTTCAGTCAATGTAGAAGCATCAATATAATGAACTTATTTATTACAGTAAGTTTTGGTTTCAGACAATAGAGATGATGTCCCCTGTTGCATCCATCGCAAAGCAACATGTTCTCCGCATCCCTACGCCTTCGACATATACGACACTGAGCGTTTAACGCGCTTCTGTCCCACGCGACGCTATTGTGCAAAGTACTTAAGTGAACAAACAACTGTGACCAGTTCGTAGATGCTATCAATGATTGTTCCCATTTCTCTCGTGTTTCCTCGCCCGACCATTTTTTGTCCTTTTGATCGGGCCCTAGTGGTCTCTGTAAGTACCTCTGTTCTATAGCGTGAGATAATTGCAAAATGGAACAAGCTAATTGTTTGATAGTCGCCTGTTGCCTTTGGTCAGGCATCATTTCATCGTCACCAGGTAAACCTAAGTACATTCCTGGATCCTTATAAGTCTTTATGCTAATACTTCCAACTTCGGAATCGGGGGTACCGGGTCTACTATGTTTAAACTCGTTCTTTATCTTGTCTATAAGAGCATTAGGTGGTGCATCTATATCTATCTCACTACCAGCGCACATTAATTTGTCACACTGTTTGTCATAACCTCTCTGATTGATCGCATTCCTCCAGACAGTACGATCAATAATTTTAAGACATCCTAGACAACCTGCATTAATTTTGTCTTCAAAATCCAAAATATGATCTCTCAAAGTTAATTCCATTACGTCGTTGATAGACATATCAGGAGGAAAGTTCAAGTTCGCGTTTTCATATTTATTTTTCTTAATTGTTTTGCTAACTTGTCCTTTATTGCAATCTGAAAACTACATACAACATTCAATTGCTTTCCATACTTTAATCATGCATAATTTTGTATATACATATATAATTTTGTATATACATGTATATAGGTAACATACTTTAATAAACTATACAAAAATGAACTTACAATTTCAGGATTTAGTCTATGTTTAGGACATTCATCAATAACAAGAATCAAATTGTCCATCTCTTGTAAAAGATTATTTCTAAGTTCACTCTCTCTGACACCTCTTGTACTTAAACTATCTATTAGTGCTTGAATGTCCTTTTGATCTCCGTAAAAGCTCCATTTTACTGGTGATCTTTTGCAATGAACAGGACAATCTTTATCTCCTAAACATAGTACCAAATTTCTTTTAATATTGGTAAGATCTTGTTTAAATTCCTTTCGAGGACTTGATTCTTTCCGTGGCGATTTAACACCATTTTTATCCGTGGATAAAAGTTTCTTAGGTGATTTCTTTAGTTTTTTGAAACTATTTTCTTTGTCACTAAACTCATCTTCAAATTTATTTTTTAAATATGCATAGGTTGCTTCCTTGTCTTGCAACTCTGGATGATGTGGAGTACCTTCAGGAAGACAATTTCCAGGCCAATGTTCATCATTTTCCACAAATAATCCTATAATTAAAAAATCGAGAAAAATTAATTGAAATAATTTTTATATAAAAAGTGTTATAAATTTTTATCAAAAATACATGTAAAAGCTGTGTGTTTCGTAAACGTTGCAATTCACTTTACCAGGGCAAAGAGCAGTCTGATACATAACAATCTGATAGCAGTATCAGACAACTCCTCACCCTGATGAAGTAAACTGCAACGTTCACAAAACGTTGGCATTCTAAGAATGAATATAGACACGGAGATAACCCACACAACACATAGCTTCTATATACTTGTGGAAGCTTAAAAAATTCTGTACATACTAATAATTAGAAAATTATTAATAAAAAAATGTAATTATTTTTAAAATTAATGTTTTAAGTTATTATCATACTGCACTGTATTTTATATTATATTTTCCGAATTATAATGATTATTAACGCATAATCAAATAAATACAATGATATGAAAAGAAATACAAAAATAAATTTTAAATTCAAAGTAATACATATTTAATTACATGTAGGATTAATAAGAAAATAAAATATTGAACTTTTCTCTCAGTTTTGGATATTCAATATTTGATAGATTATAACAATGTAAAATATACCTGGTATAGATATAAATCTCCAATATCTTCGGTGAGCTCGATCTGCACCCAAGTAAATCATCATCTTGTCATCCCTTGATGCTTGTTGCAGTTCCTTTAGTTTATTTTCATATTCTTCTTTTTTCTTTTCTTCCTCATAATTACCACGAGTGATCTTTTTCGGTTTCGATTCTTCTTCTTCAAGTTTTCCTTCCTTTTCGCGTTCTCGCATTTTTTCTTTCTCTTCCTTTTCTTTTTTCTGTTCAGCAAGCAAAAACGACTTTAATTCTCTTCTTGCTTGATGCAATTTATCATATCGCTCCTCAATTGCATCGCGTATTGATGCGAACGTAAGCAACTGATTGATCAAACATGTGACGACCTTTATTTTGTCGTCTAACTCAAGCTCGCAGACATTTCGATGACCCAACAATCGCAAAAGATAGCCTTCATTTAGCCTCAAAAGAAGAGCTGGTTCATCAAAATTTGTATAACCACCTATAACAAACAGTGTTTTTATAGAAGATATATTAAGTAATAATATAATAAAATATATTAAGTAATAATATCAAATGACAAATTATACATACCTTTTTGAGAATATCGCCATTTCGAAGCGGCTTCGCTTATACGTCCTCCAGAGCTTAATAAATGTTGCCTCAAAATCTCGCTTAGAGTTACATGATCCAATGTAAGTTCTGATAATTTACATCCTTGATAAGTGGAGCACCATCTAGAAGCCATTGTAGCAAGTTTAATAGCTTTTGCCATCGATGATGCATCTTCATAAGAACTAATATCATCCAACAAAACAGGTGCTTGTGCATCAATCTCATTATCCTCTCCAGCTTGGTATTTAAATATATTTGACAATAATAATTGTAAAAGATCACTCCAAGGACCGGATGCTTCTTTGGTCAATAATGCCTTCTCTAATAATTCCAAATTAAAACCTCCCGAAAAATATACAGGCACCTCTAATTCTTCATTAAAAAAATCAAGAAATTCCGAAATCATAACAAAATCTCCAAACTTCTCGTTTGGTATGTTGCACTTAATAACAGTAGGTTCAGGAATGGGACTAAGATCTTCACACTCAAGATCTTCTCTTGGTTTGTTCCATTGTTTCATATATGCAGCTAAAGCTGCTAACTTTTGTTTTCTCTCTTTTTTATATTCGCTTTTTAGCGCTCTTTCTTCTTTACGTTTCGCTTTCTCTTCCAAGGCCTTTGCTTTAAGTTCTTCTTTGAATTTACCATTCATTCTATTAATAAAAATATTTCAGAGATATGTAAAAAATATATTAAATATAGAAGACTTTTAATAAAACTTTAAAAAGCTTTTACCTTGGCTTCCGATATTTCTTCATACCAGTATCATTCACTTTTTTCAAAGGATCCATTTTCTCCATTTTTAGTTTCGATACATTCGAGGTAAGGAATTTATCTATAGATTCTTGTTTTTGCTTAACGGATTTTTTTATACGTACTGTAAAATCTGGGAGTGTTCCAGCAAATATGGTATCAAAACGTACTTTGCTAATCCCGTATTTTTCCAAAACGCTTTCCTATATAACGGTATAACAAAAAGTAATATTATAAGAGCGCAAAAATATCTCTCTCCTCTTCAAATATAATTTTATATTAAGATTATAATTTTATATTAACGATTTTATATTAACCTTAACGACCCATATACCATTATCATTTTGTTCAGAGAGTTGACGAAGAAATATCTTATTACGATCTCTGCTGTAATGTTGTTTTCGTCTTCTGACCTGAGATGCTTCTACTATCATTATCTGGCTAATGTCAGAATCTCCCGAATCTAATTGCTCTACTTCATAGCGAAATAACTTCGCTGGTGGATGATAATAATGTTCTTGTAGACTTATGAAATAACAGCATAAAATAAAATAGATAACATTTAATTTACAAAATTAATAAAATAGTTTAACAGAATTGAATTAAATTATTTACCTGCCATTTTCATTCATATATGTCTTAATTTGCTGTTCTGTAGGTACGATAACTTGAAGAATGTGACAGTTACACCAAGCATCTTCAGTAAAGCTAGCCTCTACCATTTCTCCTACAAAATAACGATCTCTCGCAAACTGGTAAACGTCTTCAATCATCTCGTTGAAAGACGACCTATTTGTTTTACTAGCAAGATATAGTATAGGGATTCTTAGCTAAAAAAAAAATGTGAAATATCGTTTTACAAGAATATACATATTAATACAATATAGATTATATAAAATTATATTATACCTCCATTGGAAATTCTTTCAAGCTCCTCTTTGCATTTTCTTCACATTGTAAAGCTTCTTCAAATGTCATATTAGTTTTACCCGTGATGCTACATGACCATATAAGGGAGTTGCACAAGATAATTCGCTCGCAAAATTCACTGTAATAGAAAATATATGTTTATTGCAATACAATTTATATACACGCGCGCATGTAATACATGTGTATAAATACATTAGACTTTCTTTACATTCAATTTTTGTAATTTTTTAATCATTACGAAACGTCATCTAACAAATATAATAAATACAAAAATAATGTAAATGACAAGTTATTTAAAATTGGCATAACATGTTAATAAAATCGTAAATTGCTTATGTACAATTTATAAACAGTCTTATTACATACCGAAAGCAATTGAATAGAAATTATATATTTAAATGAGTACGTAACATCGTGGTAACTAATATGGCATAAAAATGCATTTAATTTATAAATTAGCAGTGTAAAAAACTTGATTACGAAATTATTTAATGATATCTAAAATATAATAGATACTTTTTAACAAGAAACAATAATTAATTTCCTTATATATAATACGATGTTAATTCGAATGATATAAATAATATAATTTTTAACATTAGTCAGAATGTTTCTATTCAATCGAATAGGAAATACCAACAAATTACAAAAAATATTAACAATAAAATATTATAATACTAAATGTTCTCAAAAATTTATTAAAATTTATAAAAAAAAAATATTAATAAAACTTTCAATATAATGCAGCGACTATAGATGCATAAGAAGCTGATGTTAAAAATTTTCCAATTCTGTTCATCGTAAGTTTATCGAAAGATTTGGTTTTCCATCACTTTATTTTTATAGTAATTTATTCGCTTGGCCTTTTTGCTGAGTAAAAAACATTGATACTTCGTGTTAATATGGACAGAATTATCAATCTTTTTTGTTGTCTGATCTATGAGCGGAAAGACTAGCATGCTTTTATATAATCTGATATCTCGTCATTCATCTTACTACATATCAAAACAATGTAAACAATCTAAATTTTTATGTAGATACTCGCGTTTCGCTTCGTTCTTCACATCTTTTAAAGAATCAAATCATTTTATTTTTTTAATAGACACTTCATTTGAAATTCGTGATGCCTAAAATTCGTGCTTTGGCTGACTTTCTTAAAGTCGCAATTTTCCTTTCTCTTTCACATTTCGAAGGTCAGTATTCATAGTCTGTTCTTATTTCAAGACTGTTATAAATAATGTGTTAAAATGTAGTTGGCTGAGCTAAGTGATTGGGTTATGACAATTTAAAATTATGTTTAAGATAGTCTTAAATCAACTGAATACTGATTACAGGCTTGTGTTGTCCAGAGCTTTTTAAATTGAAATTTAAATGAATTCCTACTCCTTATTTCATAGCTATTTTCTCGTAGTGCTCGGTCTCAGGATTGAGATTAAATCGTTAAAAATGTTTGATGTATGTCAAACCACTTAATGCATCTGCAATAGTACCTCACGAGGTGCAGAAAGTTATTGGCAGACTAAATAATACTATTAATTATTTATTACATTTTGTCATATAATTATAATAAATGTATGCACACTAATTATATGTATATATTACTAAAATATGTAAAACATATATAAAATTATTCTTTTATAAGTATTATTATAATACATATATTTAGATAGGAGTTGTTTGATCACGTTCCAATTGACATCACAAGCCACTCATAGCGTTTCGTCTAAAATTAATGATGCGTTCCACTTAATGTTCGCAATGTTCACATAAATAATTTTATGTTTGATAAACAATAAGACTAAAATGATATGCAGGCCTTGTGAATGATGAAGTAGAACGCATCCCCAGTAGAAAAATTCCAGGCATTAGTCGTTGTGAGTAGCTTTTAGTCAATTGCAACGTAATCAAATGGAAGCTCCCATATAATAAAGTATTTTTTATATTTTTCATATTACATTTTATATATATATATATATATATATATATATATATTAAAAAATTATTGTATATATATATATATTGTATATATTATTGTACATAATGTTAATAATATATTTTAAAAAACTTTTAACAATCTCATTCTTAAATATATAAATATAATTTTCAAACTTCTTTAATAATAGTGATAAAGAGCACCTTGATTTTCAAATACAAAAAGATTAATATTTAACAATATTATAATCTTGCGAGTCTTATGAAGTCTGAAATAAATTGATCTGTATGATAGATACTATCATGTTATAACGAAAGGACTGATTTCTGTATAAAAATTTAAGAAGAGGGGATAGACTCCTAAAAAATGTTTGAGATGAACAGTGAGATATCAGACATTTGTATAAAAGCATAGATCAAGGATGACAAATCAGATAGGAATTTTTTTACAATTTTATCAGCCGAGTTAATAATTGGTTAAGTTAATTCTTATTCCATTTCAATGTAGATGTTAATATTAATTTAAGTGGCTTCTTATCTTTTTTCATTTCTAAGAATTAAAAGAAGAATAAATTAAATCGAAATTTAAAAAAGAAATGGATCTGTGTCCATTTCTATCAATATAAATTAACTTTAATCTTGCAATTTAACTTAATTTTATCTCTTTCTAGTTCTAATATCCATTTCTAATTCTTAGAACTAGAAAGATAAAAAGTAAGTCAAACAGAAGATTAAAGCTAATCTACATAGGTAAAAATGGAAATTATTCATGAGGACATGAGAACGGATTTCCGAAGTGCCAATTTCGTTCCAAGAAGACAGGTGCTTCAGTCCAATCTTACAACAAAATTACATCATATTTTTATGCAATCCAGTTGAAACCGATAACTGACATATTATAATTTGAGCGATAATGCGAGGCAATCCTGTCCACAACCTACAATAACAATCGATCGCGTTTCAATATAACAATTTATCAGCTTTCCGTCATCATCCCACAATCAATGAGAAATGCCATCGACACGGCGAAACGTGGGCAACAATCTTGGAGGAGACATCAGCCGAAATCACATATTCGCGGTCAGACCAAAATATTTCCACCGCTACTTTTGTATCCGTATCTTCTGAAACTCACTTGTAATTTTTAAATATCTCATTCGTAACCTCGCAGTGATACACCTCGTCGTCGTCCCTAAAGTCCGAGGAGACGTGAAGCCGCTGAAACGGCTGTTTGCGTAGCAGCGGCATTTCGACGGTGACGATGATCGCGACCGCGACAATTCTTCCCTTCTCTTCCTCTTCTTTCTTCTTCTTTCTTTTTCCACCGTTTTCTCGACCCGCCAAGAAGATCAAGAAAGATCGGTGTCGACGATGTCGTGAACGCAGACTTACGCTTTCTTCTCCTCTTTCTTTCTCGCTCTCTCACGAACAACGCACGCCAAGCAATACGGTATGGTGGACGTATTTGTGGCTGGTAGTACTCGTACCAGTCCTGGGATCCCGACGTCAAGCCGCAAGACTCTTCGATGCCGATCGGCGATCCAGTTCCAGTATCGCAACCGAGCAGCGAATCTCCCAGAACGTCGTGGAAATCTCATAACAAAAGTAACACGACAATGAGCAAGTCTGCTCGACGGCGTCTGACCGCCGTCCAGCTTAGACACCACAGTCCAACGGCGTTTAGGGTACTCCGCACACCTGGCCTGGCCGTACTATGATCGCCGGAAGCCAATGGCAAGAAACACACCGAACCGACCGAACGTCGTTGCCAACTTGACGTTTCGCGCGCAGATCAGCCAGATGCACTCGATAGAAAGAGGTGGTAAGAGCCGTAAGAATTAAGAGAAGAAGCAGGTGATTCCCGCCTTTTTACGTTCGATTCGTCAGCTCGATTAGCGAACCAATCCGGTCCGTGGGAAGATGAACATGTTTTATCGATGGAAGATGATCCTTTTCCCGCGCATATAAACAAAATAATCTACGCCAGTGATATCGATCAGTCTCTCTGGTGATATATACAATCTTTTTTAAAGTGATCATTTTTAGATATAGACAAAATCTTGCGGGTGGCATAATGTCTATTTCAGTAGCGTATATATAAATATACGCACGTACATATTTTATATATGTGTGTATGCATTTTTATAAAACACACACACACACACACACACATACACACAATAAATAGATTTTATTTATGTTCGTTTCTACCAATGTAGATTAACTTTAATCTCGATTCCACTCTTCGTCTTTTTCTAATTTTTAAAACTAGAAAAAATAAAGAGTATTAAAATTGATCTACATTGGTGGAAATGAGTATTAATTTATGTAACTTATTTATAAAATTTGCTGTATATATTATTATATATGTACATAAAATAAATCGATAAAAATGATTTATCTTAATATAATTTTATTATTGAAATTAAGATAAAATTTTATTATCTATTTGTTCTAAGTTATTCGATCTAATTGTTATCTATTTATTCTAAGTTATTCGATCGTTTTGATGGTTGTTTTTACACAGTGTATACTTCATGTAAAAATAACTATTAGAATGGATTTTAAATTTTATCTTGTCAATAAGGAAATAAAAAAGATAATTTATAAAAATCACATAATATTTTAAAAATATGTCAATAATATTTTAAAAGCAAATCTGACTATGAATATAGATAATAATCAGACTTTGTACTTAAGGCTTCCTTAAATTTATCTTTAGATGCTCAGTAACCAATGAAATAATTCGTTAAATATCTGAAGATAAATTTAAGAAAGCCTTAAGTTTTACCAACGCCAATCAAGCTTAATCGTGATTAATTATCAACCGCGATTGGTCAATCAACAGCCGATTAAACTAACTAGCATTAGTGAAACTGATCTATAAGGCCTGACTATGAATACGGGCATTAGGTATCTATCGATCTCTGATTGGTCAGATTTCGAGTCCTTTAAACGCCGCCATTTGCAGATATTTTCGATGTGGTAGTGAATTTGTGAATTGGTGTGAATACTGTTTCATGTGTAGAATTGTGGAATTGTTCTGTTTCCAATGGCGTCTTTCCGGTCTTAATTCTTTACTAGAAAACTCTATATGTGATGTGACCATAGCGCATAGCGCGTGCTACTTTTCATCAGTCCGACTGAGTTACTTAACCTGAGTAGTCGATAACTTGAATTATTAATATTTTAATTCAAGGCAGAGCGACGTTCTGCCAGATTCGGTTGTTTCGTGCCGAAACACATTGAGTGAGTCTAATCAAGTCTAATATTGAATATAAGTGGGCTAAACAAGCTAAACTTAACAATTACCGAAATTTATTTAAATTCTTCCAACGCAGTGTAATCGGAATAAGAAATACAAAATTATTAAAAATGGCAAGTACAAGTATTTTCAAATTTTGTTGCAATAACGACTTATTTTGAGCTAAAATCTCTAATTTTCTTTACTTAACATCCTGCGCCGAGACAGCACATGTTGATATATAAACGACGCAATTTAATGTTATGCGCGAATAATGCAATTTTTAGAAATGAAATTCGAAATAAATCTTTTTCAAAACGTAATATTAATTTCATTTGTACGTTTTGATTAGAATTATTTTCTAGATAATTCCATATTTATTTACGAATTTTGAGGTTAACCTCCAATTAAGTTGCACGTGGCGGATAATATTCATTTATTTAAAAAATGAAATGATACAATAATGGAAACAATCGTAGCTTATAGAACATAGAGATTAAGGCAGATTAAAAATGCTTAAAATTTATATCGAAATTAAAAGACAATCGCAATATTTTTACTTAAAAAATTGCTTATTTTACAGTCGAAGCTTTTCATTCTATTCGAACATGCTGCTGGTTACGCCATATTTCGCGTTAAAGAGTTTGAAGAAATTGGAATGCTGTTACCTCAGGTGGAAGAATCTGTAACAGATCTGTCACGTTTCCGTAGCATCGTAAGCCTAGTTGGATTTTTACCTTTCAAGACAGCGTTGTCTGCTCTGGAAAATATCAACAGTATTTCCGAAGGAATTATGACAGATGTCCTGAAGGTCTTCCTAGATTCTAGCTTTAGTGGATTTGCCAAATCAGATATTGTTCTTGGTGTCGCAGATCCCAAACTTGGTGCTAATATCACTGAAATCTTGGGTATTAAGTGCGATCATGTCAATGTTGTTCCTGAAATTACAAGGGGAATAAGGTTCCACTTTCACAATCTGGTGAAAGGTTTTACATCCCAGAATTCTGTGATTGCACAACTAGGTCTTGGACACAGTTACTCGAGAGCAAAAGTTAAATTCAATGTGAATCGAGTAGACAACATGATCATTCAGAGTATAGCCTTACTTGATCAACTTGACAAAGATATCAACACGTTTAGCATGCGTATGCGGTATGTATAGTATTCTTTAAATATATTGAAAATAAAATAGAAGATACTTGAAGATAACTTTTTTTTTTATTTTTAGAGAATGGTACAGTTACCATTACCCAGAACTTGCAAAAATAGTTCCAGAAAATTATATATACGCGAAAGTTGCACAAGTAATAAAAGATAGAAAACAACTAACGGATAAAAAGATGAAAATGTTAGAAGAAGTTGTCATGGATAGTTCAAGAGCACAGGCCATTATCAACGCAGCCAAATCATCCATGGGAATGGACATAAGTTCAGTTGATTTAATGAACGTTGAGATTTTTGCTGGACGCGTTGTCGCATTGGTGGACTATAGGAAAAAGATGGCCGATTATTTAACGCGAAAAATGGCAGGAGTAGCACCGAATTTAGCTACATTAATTGGAGATCAAGTCGGCGCCAGATTAATAGCACATGCCGGATCGCTTACTAATTTAGCGAAAGCACCAGCATCTACTGTTCAAATATTGGGAGCGGAAAAAGCCTTGTTTAGAGCATTGAAAAGCCGTGGAAAGTCGAATACTCCGAAATATGGACTCTTGTTCCATTCTACATTTATCGGTCGCGCTGGCACTAAAAATAAGGGTAGAATTGCAAGATACCTGGCAAATAAATGTTCCATTGCCTCTAGAATTGATTGTTTCGCGGAAATACCAACGAAGATATTTGGTGAAAAATTACGACAACAGGTAGAAGACAGACTAGATTTCTTTACAACTGGCAAAGAACCGAAAAAAAATCTGGACGTAATGAAAGAGGCACTAGAGGAAACGGCACATATGTTGGCAGCTCAAGAAAAAGAAGCTGAGAAGAAAAAGAAACATAAAAAAAGAAAACATGTTCTCGAAAATGGCCAAGAGAATGGACATATTGAAAACGACGAAGTAAATACGTCATTACAGAAAAAGAAAAAAAAGAAAAAATCGAAACAAATTGATGAATAAAGAAAGATCGCCTTCTATGTATATTTTATAAATGAAATATACTTCTTATATCTAAATTTGTGTTTGGAAATATTCTGAAAAATTTTTATTTACCAATTAATTTTTTTCTTTGTGTATCAATATAAACTTATATCTATCAAAGTTATAAATAATTATGTCTAGTATTATTAGCATTGACTCGTTCTGTATCCTTTACAGATTTATACATTATAAATATAAAACTTTTACAGTGTTTTTCTACAATGATACAAGAAAATACAAACAAAAATTTTAATTTTTTTTAGTATAACATTATGTTTTGCATTGGAGATACATTTTCTGTATCAAAGAAAATCTTACACATAAAACTGGGTACAGCGAATTTAATTACTAGAGATAATAAATGACCAATTGTGTAAATCATATTCTAAGAAAATAATAAAACGACAAAAATTACAAACGTAAAACAGAAGAAATTTAATGGTTCCTATTTTTGCTGTTTTTCTATTTATATTTGAGGAACAGGAAGAGAGGTAATTGTAATAAAAAAAAGTAAATGGACATTCATAATATTATGTGTTAATACCAGCACCAATTAGCATTTAATAACGATAAATATGCAAAATATAGGTATAAATACCTAAACAATAATTATACAATAAAATTGGTTTTAGCGAAGTCTCAAGATCTCAAAAATCAACTGAGCTATTTAAATCGGATCACATATAAATACTATAAGCAATGTATCCTGCCATTATTCACATTGGAGAATTAATAATCATTGATTGAATCAAATATAAAT
Organism: Acromyrmex echinatior; assembly: GCF_024713525.1. NCBI lineage: Eukaryota > Metazoa > Arthropoda > Insecta > Hymenoptera > Formicidae > Acromyrmex > Acromyrmex echinatior. Next base: position 6,654,764 of record NC_141855.1, on the reverse strand, counting down.
TTTATATGAACTCGTATTTTTTACACATCACATTCGATTATGTATATATATGTATTTATTTTTTTATACGCGCGACTAATATTGATATGTATCAGTATATCCTATGAATTCCAAATATTACATACAATAAAACATTTATACAAAATGTAAGAATTTCATTGCCATAAATTTTTATCTGAATTTCAATTTTCAAGTTTTTTTTAATATTTTATAAAATGAAAATTTGGAGAATTTGTAATGGTATCAATTCAATTAATCTTAAATATCATAAACAATATTATCGCGCGTAAATAACACAAGAATAAGCTATAAATGAAAAATAATTTATATTGCGCAAAGTATTGCAGAATTCGCCAGCTATAAGGAAATTTCAATAGGATCTCGCGATTTGTTAACTCGTTTTACAAAGGGTTTTATAACACTAAACTGTACATGCACCCTCGTAATAACACTTAATAATCGGTTGATGATTCTCTATGCATTGAATTGACTAAAACAACTTTTCTCTTATATATTTGTACAATATATTTTCATATTTGAAAAATATATCTCCCTGCCTATGTTGTTAAACATCTTGCCTCATATAAAATGCTCAAATAATGGAAAATGTAAAGGATTTGCCTTTACATAATTCAGTCTCTGGTACTCGCGGAAAAGTTTCTCTCTAGCGTATGATCTCTTGGAGTCAACTTTATAAGGCAAAACTAAACAATTGGATAACTATTCGACACGATAATTTTTTCTATGTAATTGTACAGAATGGCTTCTATTATATCAATTGCTTCTGAGATCTTCAATATCTCGTAACATTAAACTATATTGTATATTTTTTAGAAATAGATAATAAAAACCATTCTTATAACATGTATATAATGTGTCCAGCTTTGCCACTGACTTTGAAAGTTGTTCAACTTGTAAATTTTTGCCTGCTTATTGCTGTTAAAAATCGAAAGATAAATGCCAAGCACCTTTCTCTCTCTTTTTTTATCAATATATATACATCCGATGCATACATAATTTTGATAATATAAATGATAATCTTTATCATAATAGATTTATGCGACATGTAACTTAAAATATCTTAATATCATGCAGCAAAGATAAACTAAATTAAAAATAACAACGTGAACAGTGATGTAAATGGGATTACATACATGTATAACACAATAATGATATATTAATTGCTGTTTAGAATTAACTACAATGTGATGATAATTCCATAAACATTTATGTTAAAGGATATGCATTATTTCATTGTTAGTAAGATGTAATCAAATGCTAACAATTTTTTGTCACTCAATTTACGATAATTATATAATATCATATGTAATAATAAAGATAATTTCTTTTAATTCATATTAAAATTACGCAATTAGTGAATCCTTAAACAATTCATATTGAATTGTAATCACGTATGAATTGATGTTGAATCGTACACAGTTTTCCTACACCGATTTTGTGATAGATTCAATTCAATTCAGTTTTTCATGATAAAAGAAATGCTAAAATATATTTTCTTATCTATACATTTTTTTTCTACGAAAGAGAATTAATAATCGTAATTTCTTCTGCCGTAATAATTGTAAGAGGGAAGCACTTAATAATATCCACTAATGATTCATTTTTTCCTCACACAATTCTTTCGCTGCCGTCATTTTTACATACACATTTTTAATATTAATGTAATGGTTATTTTTCATATAATCTATTTTAATTATAAAAGCATCAACTTTTTCATGCATTGTGTCTATGTTCCAGACAATGTACACATGATGAGAAGTGAATGCTAATTAGATTATGCTCTTCCGAGTTTTTTTTTTCATAATATGTATATATTTTTATGATACATTTTATCTATAAGGCATAATCCCAATTCTTCCAAGATTAATATACATTATGTATAAAATACACATACGGCAATAATTCCTGCCAAATTTGTTCCCGCATAACACACAAGTATTATAATGCATATTACAGAAGTTACACGCATTTTTTTTGCAAGTTACAGGAATGCTGCTTGTCGTCGCCTTTACATTAATTATTGGTTTAGACTTAGACTGTACCAAGCTGCCTCGCAATAATCAGGAAAAATGATTGATTTGCTTTTATGTTATTTGTTATTATTGTACAGTATGCTTTTACTAGATATCGTTTTTTATATTTATGTATATATAAATACCAATTGTTAAGAATTTGTATCGTAGTATCGAGATACTTCTTATATAAATAAAAATTACAAAATACCGACATGCTTCAATTTATCCTTTCGAATTATTTTCTGAACACACGTCTTTGACATACGATGTCTCCTAAAACACGTTATGCCTAGAGCTGAACGCTAATAGAAAATATTTCGCTATATATAATCGTCTAATGTTGAACCCTGTATAAATTGGAGCCCAGGCGGAAAATGTAAGATTTATTATCGTTAATTTCAATCAATTGAAACAAATAGTGACACATTTCTGTAAAGCTTAAATTTTTGCATATTGTGCCTCGAGACTTTGTGTTCTAGACTGAACATATAATCCTTTATTGGAATGCAGGAAAGAACGGTGCATTAGGTTGCTGCTGCTGATTCTGTGGTAGAGATTGCACCGGTGACATATATCCCATTCCTGCTGCTATAGGCATACACAATTTTATTCTTATTCATTCATACTCCAGCAGTTAAGAATGAGACGGTGTTCAGACTATAGCTAATTTAAAAATCATTTAAGAATCATTAACAAGGACAATTGCGTTTTATCGAACGTAACGCTATCTCAGTTTATCAATCAGAAAACAATTTTATCAATACAGTACTTAATAGAAAAACGACCCTATAACAATTTGCAAACAGGCCGTTAAGGAATTACTTACGTCCTATTTTAATCTGATGTTGTGGGCTATTGCTAGCCAATTGGTTCATCGTCGGTGCTGGGCCAGTTTGTTTTGTTTTACTACCCATTATGTTATCGAGGTCGATATTCAATCCCGAACCAGTCCAAGTCGAACCGACTTGCGTAGAAGACGTCGTATTACTAGATGTTTGATTTCTAGTATTGGTTGTAGGTGGAAGAAGATTCGTGACGGGCGACAATCCGACCGATCCTAAATATGACACTAATTTTAATTCATAGCATGCATTGTAGTTGTTATCTCATATCTGTATAAAAATCTACGAGTACATATAATTTTTTTTATGTTCCAGCATGTACAAAAACAGTTTAATATTATATTAAAATTTATAGTAGAAAATAGATTTACTTTATTTGATTTACTATGTATTGATAAAGCACTTAAATTAATCAAACATTGTGCTACAAAGCGATTTTTTATATTGCATAAAGTCATATATGTGTTAAACATTTTACTTATTTCACTTTATGGAAAATGAAATACTTTCAATGTTTTTAATTTTATGGAAAACATCAATAACATATATAATTTTTATATATAGACGGGTATCAACTAAAAATTACACTGATAACAAAAGTCTTCTTGTATTTAAATTACACACATAATCTATTTCTGTAATTTGTAATTTTCACAAACAGAAAAATTAATTCTAAAAACAAAATATATTCTGCGTGGAAATGTATTACATACATAATAGTTATATAAATGATTGTACTGTAAAAATGAAAAGTTCTATATAACAATATTGTAATGATTGATTGAAATCTCAATCAATCTACACACTTAAAAGTAGAGCTTATAATCAAATTGATGAAGGATAACACTTTCGCGTTTAAGACCCTGCAATTTGCATCGTGTTCGCCGTTAACGACGTTTTGTGATAATAGAAGCCATTCTCTTATTTCCATCAAGGGTTCAGACAATTCGTCGATGATAGCATCCTTCGGCACTGCAATAAGTACAGATCCGATATTTTCTGTAACGGCTAGTCTCACAGTCGCTTCATCGTGATTCCTTACTGTCCACAGAAGCTCCAATATTTCTTTACCCATCTTTGATGCCAATAAACAATTTTGCGCCGCTAACATTATGGCAGACAACGTTTTCAGGAAACGTAATAATAAAATATTTTCTTGATCCGAATAAATTCTTAAGCCATTAAGCTTAAGAATATCACGACGGCCAAAGCCGTGCAGAAGTGGATAGAAAAATGCAGATGCTACATTTCCAAAGTGATTAATATGTAATTTGGGAGATTTAGAGTTATGTGCAAATCGTTTCGTACGCGACGCAATTCTTTTATCGACAATTTCTTGCCAATTCGTAGATTGATCTTCCGACGCTTCTAAATCAATGTCGAAGTCTTCGTTATACCATACTTCTTGCCTTTTATTTTCTTGTGTATCGATAAAAAGTGATATGCGATTTGGAATTCGTTTCTTTTTAATCGCTGTATCTACGATAACGTCGGTGTTATCTGCATCTTTGATATCTATTTTTGATAACTGCCTAGCAGATTCGGCCAATATATCCAGGAACAATAAGCGATGACTCAGTGAATACTTCCCAGTGTCTTCATAGAATTCTTTACAAAGAAACTCGGCGCATTCCTTCGGACGCACAGTTACAATCGCTACGCAACATTTGAAAATCACAAGTTCAAAATTCTCCATGTAAGACTGTTGCTTCAACGTGACGAGAAGCTGTAAGAGTTCTATCGCGAAAGATACATCGTCGTTCGATAGCTGTGTTAATATTAATTCTTCGCAGACCAGCAAGGATTCAGAAAAAACATCAGGATTGGAAAAAGTACGTTCGTCCGTTAAATTATCACGCAAATCCCGTAAGTACATCGGGCGTATCTTACTGGGCGGTTTGTCGTCATTCATATTGTAAGGGACTAAGTCATCATCACTATCCAGATCCGAATTGTCATCGCAATTTGATTTTGCCTGTTGATTCGTTTCGTTCTTTTTCGTTAAATTATCTTTTATTGCGCTGATTTTCGACAGGCGTGTCTCTTCAATTTTTTTGTTTAACAGATTTTCAACGGCGGGTAAAATATCGCAATCAACGCCTAATTCATAGATCTTCCTGCTACTCATAGAATCGAAAACAATGTTTCCAATTGTTAAATCATCGCCTCGCTCGTATTGCTCTTTTACATGTACAATCGTTGCAAGCGTATTTAAATCCTTTAGAGATTGAAGTAATTCTAATACTTGCGCAGGCATGGTATCGTATTCGAACTTTAATTTCGGTACGTTTTCGGTATTACATAAAGAATTTATGCAAATCTCGGCGACCATCATGCCCATCGCTCTTAAAGTTATGTTTGTACACTCAAGATGAGTAGATACTCCGGAAAGCAACAGTTTTTGGCACTGATCTCTTTCAGTACGACTTAAAAGATCTTTACAAGTTTTTACAGATAGAACAATCAACTTCGTAATGTATTTGTGCTGTTCCACAGATACGTGATTCAAAATACTTCTATCCCTCCAAATTTCTAAAAGCTTAATAAGTAATTCTGATAAAATATTATTTTCACTCGAAAAAGATGATAGATAAGAAACCAGATTTATAAGAAGTTTCTCGTCCTCGTAATAACGCATTAAAGGAATTTTGGTTGTTAAAATATATTTCCAATTCGGTTCCATTATTAAATTTCCGAAAATGGGACGCACACCGAGTTTAGAATTGCAACGCTTCAAGAACAAAACAGCTATGTATTCAATGGCAGCCGAATCCAATTCGCGAAATATATCTTCGACTAGACGTCGCTCATTCTTTTTGTTTTCGAGATACCATTCTTCTACAATGTCGACAAAGAACGTAAAATCGCATGGTTTTAAGCTAACTACAATCTTGCTAATTAAAAATGAGAGTACAGATGTTTTCAGTTTAATATATTTATATAATTCATTAATAAACGATATCGCGCAACATATGTGAAAACAAAGTATTTTCACATAAACTTGCGGTGTGTAAGACTTAGGCGTGTTTAACTGCAGTTTATTTGATACATGACTAGGCAAGGAGATCAAAATTTGTATTGTATTTTGCAAAGTTTGATCAAGTTCTTCTTTTTGCATGTGAGATCGTACTTCGTCTCTACATGCGTCCAATATCCCCGAAAATATCGCTTCGCTCTTTAATAGCTTGTTCAATAACATTGAAATAACATGAGTCTTCTTCTCATCTTTGAATTCATTTAAAGCAATAATTAAAGCTCTTAAAGCTTCTGATAACATGAAGATTGTTGCACCGTCGATGATTATCAATTTTTCAATCAAGGGATCCAGGCCATCTTCACTTAGTGGCCAATCACGATCAAATTTACCGATTATCTCTTCCAAAATTCTTCCATACAATATAGCATCCACTTTCGCATCAAAATCAATACCACTGTATTTTTGAGGAGTAACAGACCCTGGTAAAAATCTGATGTAGTTCGAAATGGATGATCTTATTCTCTCCAAATCAGCGAAACTTTTAATATCGCACATGGTACATAATACTTCCAATAATTGATTGGCGGCATTATTGGAGAGACTCTCGATTGATACGTCACTTTCTTCGTATTTACAGGCTGCAAGGAAAGACTATCTTGTGGGAATACATTAGCTTCAAACTCCGAGAATATATATTTCACGCAAGGATTTCTTTCACGAAAATGCATGCAATGGCGATTTAAAATTCTTATATTTAATATCTAATAACTAATGTATAATTAATAATATTAATAGAGCAGCAGTTAGAAATATTTTAATACTATTTAATCTCCGGATGTGTACAATATATGCACTTTATGATAAAAATATTATGTATGTTATATAATTTATAGTTATAATAAAATATTGTTAATAAAACTTGGGCTAATCGTATAATTAAAGAAATTAATCAAATTACGCTTCTTAACTGCGTATATACTCACCTGCGTAATTGACGGTAGGTGTGTTGTTCATTCCCATAAAAATGTTCGAATTATTCGGGCTATTTATTCGCCCATCAGGTAACCTCATGGTTGGGGCATTCAAACTATCCAAGTCCGATAAGAGATCTGTATTTGACGTCACTAAAAGAAATAATACAAAATTATTTTCAATAATAAATTATATGTAAAAATTCACACCATTACTTGTTAAATTAAGCTTCAAAGTTTCTGCGCGATTATTTTTATAATTTAATGACGCGTACATAATCCCTTACCTGTGTTGTTATTTGTGATTTGATTATTGAGACTTTGTGGTGATAAAGTATCAAATAAATCATTAGACGTCTTTTGAATAGCGGAGGTTCCAGTAAATGCCGTTGTACCCGCCGTTTGCGTATTGGCGTACATTGTATTACTATTATTCATATTATTTACTGTCGGATTATTCATAGTTGGTATTGTTACACCCATTAGATTAATTTGCGATTGCGGCTGACTTGGAGTATTAGATATAGTAACATTATTAAAGGCAGATGTGAAATCGGCGAACTCATCGTTATCTTTCGTCTTAACCGTCGCGGAATTATTAAACGCACTAGTAAAATCGCCAAAATCTGCATTTGCATTTTGCGGTTGAGCAAATGATTGAGTATTCGCTCGTGGATTAAAATCATCATCGTCTAGTCTATTATTATCATTTTGTGATTCAAAAATGTCGTTTAATATATCATTTTTGGTCTTCTGTTGATTTTTCGGCGATGATAAACTACTATTTTGTTGTACCGGTGCACTATTCTGCAAACAAAAGGATACATACAAATTAATTTATAATTATCAGGTATATAATTACATGTTTAATTATACATCATAGAAATTTAATTATATTGTCTCATAGAGACAATAGCAAAATAAATCTTATTTCTTGAATTTACATTAGATTGCTCTTTTCCATAATTCGCTGCTGCTCCAAGATCTACTTTTTTGATAGTTCTTGTTGTCCGCGCAGGGGATGTATTTGTAGAAGGTATTGATGTTTGAGCAGATTTACCAATTTGATTTATATTATCCAACGTATCTCTATATTCTCTTCCACTTTTCTTTGGGCTAGTATCATTATCCGAGTCTTCTCTTTCACCATCGTCACTATAATATAAAAACGTAAAAATTAGATAAAGAAAAAAATTTCCCCCAACTATAACGTTTCTTTTTAAATTTTCACATACAACAAGAGACGCGAATATTAGATGAATACCTGTTATTTGCATCCTCAAATCCTTTTCCGCGATTGTCCCAGTCGTTATACGTCTCTACGCCAGATTTGTTCCACTTAGGATTGTCCATCCATCTGTCACCACCTCCAAATCTCATTCCCATCGCTTCGCTCGATAAACCAACGTATTTATCTTTATTTTTCTTAGCCTTTTTCCTTTCCTCCCTAAGTTTATCATCGTCTTGGATAAAATCAATTAATTCCCTAACTTTATGTCTAATGTTTATTCCTTGATCTTTCCCGAATTCATCGATGCAGGTATAATTTTCTAAAGACCTGAGGTCATAGATGTGCTCGCGTGACGATGTGACGACCCGTTCCGAGCCATTACGAACTAAGTAATTAAGGAGAAGCAATGACTGTGAAAAAATAAAAATTAATGAAATAAGTTAATAAAGTATGAAAAATAAAACATTTATATTCATGAGCATTTCATTCACTATTTTATATAACGATCTTCAATATCTTCCATATATAAAGTTTATTGTTTTTTTTTTTCATTAAATGTGATGCAATAATTGCAACGATCGCGTACCTTGTACGTTCGTCGCCAATTTCGTTTATTCTCTTGCAACATCCTTTTCCAGAGCATGGACATCACTTCTGGAAATTGCTCGTACGTGAATGTGGCCTGAGCCAGTTCTTGCATCATTGCCCCTTAAAAAGTAATGCATCCCGTATAATTAATTTACAGGTGTTCCACGTAAAAACTATATGAAACTATATTGCCGGAAGCACAGATCGTACCTGTGGGACCCCATGCATCGTCATTAGTTGCCTCCCGAACTTTGGCCTCTGTTTCCGTATAATTCATTACGACATTGGTCCTACAAATGCAGTATTTCATTGTAATGTATTTTCGCACGTGCAAATGTGACGTGTGCAAAATTATAAATTATCCGTTATTAAATCAAAGACATATAATAACGTTATATTATACTCGTCATGTCACGAATTACTCGGTAATAATTCCCGCAAAAAAAAAAACCGATAAAGCCATGTAATATCTATCGCGCGTATATGTTGCATACACATGGAACGAGATTATATCATACAATATGTATCTTCAATCGCAGTTAGCTTTTACAGCTAGATCACGCAAACATGAAAAGATTACAATGATGATCTTCCTATTATTAACGTTACACTCTTTATGAAGAATAATTAAGTATAGATACAGTAACGATCTCCCCTCCCTCTCTTTTTGTCTACCTAGTTTGGTCTGCAAACACAGCATAGCGTACGTGCAAAGCGCATTCATGCGAGAACAAAAGTGCACAGAACCGTGAATTACGTAAATAATTACAGTTTAAAGCCATTATGTAGCTTTGCAAGTATCTCATGCGGCTTACTATGTTGGTTCGTAATTAGAAATTAATTTTTATCAAGTTTAGTTCGCAAATTAATGTAATCAACTACTCGTGAACTTAATTAATTTATTAAGATTATTAATTCAATGCAACGCTGTATCTGTATCGACCGCATATCATTTTAGATGAGTATAATTAAGTACGAGATTGTAAAATATGTCTATATTACAAGTTAATATACACATTTTTCGCAAAATTCCATTACTGAATTATATTTATCAATTTAAAAATAAGTTAATAAAATTAATTAATAATTCATTATTAATTTATTATAAATATAATATCAATATAATTATAATTATTAATTTATTAGAGTTGACATAAATTCCTAATTGCCTCTAAAATTCCATAACTTTTCTTTGATTTCCAGATAAAATTTTGTGATTTTCCCTGATCTTCGACAATACTTTGAAATTTTGTATTTTCGTCTTAACTTGAAAACACGTTAAATATTTTGTTGAGAGATCAATTTAACATAGAAATGTAAATTACTATTAATGTTGCTGACACTGTTTGCATTTATAATCATTAAGTTGATAGTATTCTAAAACTACATAAGTGATGTACGTATATTAAACTTCTTTAAAGCCTAGAATTATTTTCTAAAAAATTTTGAAAAATTCCTTGACTTTCCCTGAGTTTTCGATATATAGTTCTGATAATTCCCTGATTTTCAATTTTATGGTAACCTGTTAATCTTTTCCATTCCAAAAGAAATATTTTATTTCCAAAATTTTATCTGGAGGATGTAATTGTTAAATAAAAAAATTAACAATTATTAATTATTATATTTCAAATATATTAATAATTACTCATTGTCAGTATCAGTGCATTACATCTAGTATAAAATTTTAGACTCACATTCTCTTTATTACTTTCACTTATATAATATCGCTTTCAACAAACAAACTCACAAAATAAAAATATAACTAGAAATTCAGCTTTGCTTTTGTATTAAAAAACAGAATATAGAAATAAAATTTCGCAAAGATAAATTTACAAATTTATGTTTTTAGATTGTACAGAGAAATTGTATTATTTTTAGTAAATAAATCGTTAGAGTAGTCGTTTAATTTTGATAACTAAATAACATTTTAACTTGCAACAAATAAATATACAAAATACAAATATATATATATATATATATATATATATATATATATATAAATTCAATTTTGCTTTTATATTAAAAGATAGGATACAGAAACAAAATTTCACAAGGATAAAAACTTAAAAATTTTAATTTTGATAACTAAATAATATTTTAACTTTCAACAAACAAATATACAAAATACATATATATATATATATATATATAAATTCAATTTTGCTTTTATATTAAAAGATAGGATACAGAAACAAAATTTCACAAGGATAAAAACTTAAAAATTTTCTTAGTTTATACGGGAAAATTGTATTATTTTTATTGTTAATATTTCCATTTAAGTAAATCGACAAAGTAGCCATGTAAATTTAAAAACTAAATAATAATACATTTATCGGACCTTATCTTTGTAATAATATTGGCAAAAGCTAATAACGACGGTTTTCATACTCTTAAAGTCGATACGAAGAATGGAAGGATATGAAAGAGTATACAAGTCGAAGACTTTTGTAATTCTAAACGAGTATTCAATCACAAATGATAAGAATCGGAATGTCATATGGCATGAATAAATTTCTCTATAGAGAAATCTCGCATGCTTGAGGCAATAAACGAGTTTACTTCATCAATCGCGGGTATGATTGAATAATAAATTACGAAAGGAATTATCGAGAGGATATAATTCGGCAGGAAGTGAAGCAAACTGAAATAAGCTAGCGAATTCTACTTTCGAGATCTTGATATTAAAAAAAATTTTCGGCGAAAAAATATACGCGAAATGCACGAAAAAGATAAGTGGCGCGAATTTTTAAAAAATCTCTCCCGCATTTTTCTCTACGTTCTTAGATTCTTAACGAGGAGTTTACTTTCCAATCCTATTTAAATGTCGAATGTAAAGAAAATAATTAGAAAAGGAATTGGCTCTGAAAAAATCGGGGAGAAGCAGAGAATTTCGTAAAGAGCATCAGACAAAATAAATACATGCCCATCGGAGGAAAGTAGCTGGGGAGAGGAAGAGGGGGAGACTCATGCCATCCGTCATCAATTCCATGATTATTTTCACATCGTTTATCGCGCACCTCCCTATCGAATTTCAAGGTCACGCCGGAAAATTATCTCCGCGTCGTTCCTGTTTTACGAGTCTCTCCCTCCTCTCCTCTCGCTCTTCTCCGAGGATTTTCGAATGTAACGTCATCCGTTCTCACTCGTGATACGTGACGCGCGTGACACGTTCTCGAGGACGAGCCTCACGGAGCGTGTCGCGCACGATTTTTCAACTCGCACAATCGCACGAGGATCATGGAGTTGGAAGTGCGAGAAGCCAAGAAAAACGCAGTACAGAAATGTGCCTGAGAAACAGAGGCAAGGCGAGGTTAGAGGCAAGATATCTCGGGGTTAGCGTGGACTTACGCCTTGTCCATCAGCTCCCGCACTTTCCACATATTCATCATGTTGCTGGTGTCACTGCACGACGGCTTACTCGCGTATAATCGTAACCCTCGATACGCAGATACTCTCTTAATAAGATCGTTATCGGTACGTTCGCTGAACGTTCACCAGATGTTTTCCGGAGCATCTGATAACCACGACGGCCGAACGGAACGTCACCAGGCGGTAGCCATGTTATCCCTTCCACGTTTGCATATACCTCGCTGTGGTCACAGGTGTCTCCCGTGATCGCGCCACAAATAGCCACAAACTTCTATGTACTGCTAGAGGGTGTGTCGATGCGATTCAGTTAATAGGGTCTGTTCGAATTACTTGAAATCTCTAATAATAGGTCTGTTCTGTTTAGCTGAACTTTTGCATTAGTTCTTTTTTTTCTTTTCTCTTCAGGAGGAAAGAAGAAGAAAAAATATACAGAAATCTGTATTGTGGAATACACAATTTCTGATAGATTGAAATTCTTATTCCCTGTTCTCTGTTCCTTGTTCCTTTTATTGTGTGAAACCCCTAACAGATTATTGTTATTCCTCATTGGCCTAGTTTCCACTAAAGGTTTAATCCGGATCAGAATGTAAGAACCAACCAACTACAGTCGAGTATTCCCCTGTTACAGACGAACGACAGGAGAATGCTCGACTGTAGTTGGTTAGTTCTTACATTCTGATGCGGATTAAACCTTCGGTAGAAACTAGGCCATTGATTCTTCATACAGCAATTGTCAGAAAATTCAATAATCTCTAGATAAAGTCAAATTTTTAGGGAGCGGTGATACTCACATTGGTCAGTTCTTAATATTTTTTTAATGTTTTATCAATGAGATTATTATTATTTTAAATTAGCCAATTAGCGATGTGGACAAATAATACAATATATACCCAAATTTCTAACGCTCTGCGAAACTGCACAACGCCTCGGAATTCCCTAGATGGTCTCCACGACTCGCATTTAATTTATTTGGGTGTTATGATCGTCAATGTGTGGTATCACTACCGTTTGCCGGATTCAACATGTAGAAGCGCGTTTAAATTGCTCGTTCTTCCATATACACAACGATGGCAGATTTTAACGACGGGGTGGATGGAAAGTTAGCTTTTAGAATGCGAAAAGTCAATCCCGAGCAATTTCACACGCTCGTAAAAATGCATCTGTCCTTCGAATTGGATCTTAACACGGAAGAGTAAGTGATACCGTTGCACAACTACCCGTGTTCCTTGCATGATTAGTATACCGTTGACACTGACAAACAAGATCTAATTTTCGTTTTCTATTTTGTATGTTTTATCGATAACGGCTACGACAATTGGCTTATTAATTGTAAATGATAATTTATAAATTATTCTCTATTATGACAAAACTTATTATAAAATATAAGTGTAATCAAATTGTACAATATACATACATTGATATCTTGATCGATCCTTCTTTAGCAGTGACGGTATTACTGAGAAAGCAAGATTGAAAAAGTGGGGTCTTCTAAGCTTCACCAAAAAATCCAAATCTTCAGTCAATTTAGAAAAAGGTACAGAAGGTGTTATGTTATCTGAGGATGGTATAAATCATTTGACACAACTGATAGATTATCTGTCTAAGGAACAAAGTAAGTAAATATGTTAGATAATGGAAAATTCAAGAATGGAATTAAATATAACTTTCTTTTAATCCTATAGATATCATACAAGAGGGAATATTTCGACGGACTGGAAAATTAACAAGACAGCAGGATTTAAAAACAGCTATGTCTCAAGGTGTATTTTTAGATCTTGATGATGGTAGATTTAGTGTACACGATTGTGCCTCTGTGTTAAAAACATTTCTGGCAGAACTGTCTGAACCACTCTTGACGGATTTACATTATCCAGCGCATTGCCAGATTGCTGGTAATATAAACAAAGCATATAGTTTTACTTATGATATATGTACAACATATTTACTATAATTCTATAAATTACTTACAGAATTGTGCAGCTTGGATGCAAAATCAAACGATGCAAGACTATTGAGTTCCTTACAATTGCTGTTGCTGCTTTTGCCACCTCCTAACAGAATTTTACTGAAAGCTATTGTTACCTTATTAAACAAGACGGCAAGTTATGAACATAGTAACAAAATGAACAGTGATACGCTAGCCACTCTCTTTACACCTCACTTATTGTGTCCACGAAAACTGACACCTGAAGCTTTGCATATCAATTCTCAGAATCTGTCGTGTCTAGTTGCATTTATGATTAGAAAAGGTACGGAATTGTTTGAGATTCCACCGAAATTGGCTACAGATATAAGAGCATATTGGGTGGAACAAGAAAGAAAATTGCTGAGTCCTAAGAAGAATGATGTAAGTTTCAAATTTAAAATGATACTCTACTTTATCCTTGCACAATATGATAAAAGATTTACGATTACAGTTAAACGAGTCAGTACCAGATGCAACTAGTACAGCCCATACTGTATTCAGTTTTGTCGATCGTAAATTAACAGCGAAGGCTAATTCCACACAAGACACACAGGCAGCTTTGGCTCAACTATACGCTCATATACAAGCCATGCCAGAATCTGCCAAAAAACGGCGACTTGTAAAACAATTTAACAAGGAAAATGGACAAGGTACACCCAGGCACGTAAAGAATTGCAAAACCAAAAGTCTTGGAGATTCTATTAAGAAACACATTTTTCAAAAGAAAATCCTAGGCCACAAGAAATTCGTTGACATTAATATCGGATGCAATATTACTAGATCGAGCAGTGAAGAAAATATATTGTCAACGGTTAGTTTTCTTATGTCTTTTTATGAAATAATTTTTGTTATACATTCATTTGTTTGTGTAAAAATAGCACGTTTATTACTTTTATCTATTTTTCTTTGCATGTCCTGTATAGAAATTAGAAGACTCATTTCTTCCGGCAAGAGCGGTTCTTAGCAAATCAAATGACGAACTTAGCATGGAAAACTGTGATACAACTAATAACGATCTTTTACATGCCAAACACACGAATAGTATAGATAGCATTAAGAATGAAACTTTGACAAATTGTAGAACAAAAAAGATAATATCAATCGATGAATCTACGGATATGAAAGATGAGTTAGATGGAAAAAACACACGTGATACAAAACAGGACTTGGGTTCTGTCGAACTTAGTTTGAGTTCAAGTTTTCAAGAAATTAATGTAATGATTAATGAGGATAGTCACTTTGACACTGATAAATTATTAACACGACCACTTAGTGAGCCACCTGACTTGTATTCCACTCATAATTTAATGGACAATAGTAAGTTCATACGGCGAAACTCAGAATCCATCCTCACATCTGTTGCAACATCAAATGTAAAAAGCTTTCCTTCAAAAACTTGTATCTCGAATGTAAAATCATCCGAAACTACTTTAAATGTTGAATCGCATGCTGAAAATGCATGTACACATAATTTACAATCTCCGATGGTAAAAAACAGATTCAGGAATGTGTATGCCGTACATACATCGACGCCATCAAGCTTATTACGAAGCTTGGCAACTAACGACTATATCTTGACCCCTATTACTAACAATGATAGAAGCATGAGTCCGATTACGCAAAGCGCAACAAAGATGACGAAAGCCATGCAGGTACATAAATTGAAAATAATATATTTCTATATAAAAATATATATATGTAATTTAAAAATACTGAAATATTTAAGTAAATGTCAAATTAAAATTATAATATAAACCTAAAAATATATCAATTTTTTAATTTGTAACAGGAAACTATGATGACTCCGCGCTCCAGGAAGCCTGTAATGATTGTTTCAACTTCAAATTTATGCAATCTCGTCACTGGCAGCAATAGTTGCGATTTACGTGGACCCAATTTAGATATGGTTAGTACAATAAATAATTGTGCTTCCATTTTAGAGGAATCTCAGACATACAGCAGTACAGACAATGCGTTGGCTTACACAAAAGATGTCGAGAATAAAGAAAATAACAGATTAGACACGCTCGAGAAACATAGTTGTATACAATCTGTTGCAAACTGTTGCGCCTGTACGCAACAAAGTTCAATGTCCATAACGAGCACATTCAGGGAATATCTGTTGTCAAGAAGTGTATTAACCGCCAGTCCTGTCGATCTCAGTTTTACATCGCGGACAGGAGACTTCGAGCAATCAGAATCCGATTTGAATATATTAAATGACGATACTTTGTCTGATAGTTTACTGTGTTGCTTGGACGGTAATCAACCAGAATCTGACACTTCCGGCATTGCGTCTGGCAGCACGAATAGTGCAAATAATTCCACTGAGAAAACAGAGGAATTGTCTTCTCCGAGAAAACGAGGGACCAGCTTACAACGAAATGATTCTAAAAAATCTGCGAGAGAAAGCGTGGTCAAGAGCACAAGAAGCGAAGAGTGCAAATATAAACTGCGCGATGAGTCGACATTAAAGCCAACAAAAAGCTTGAAAGATAGCTTTCAAGAGACATCATTTTAAGCTATCCATACAAATTATTTAATTATTAGTATTAATATATCGTTAAGTTTAAATAGATTTCTCTGTACGTTGTATACTAAAGCTAAGGAGAGTTGCCAATTAATTTAAGTTTATCAGTACGACTTTATACAGAGAATTTTACATAATTGGACAGAGCTATTTATTTAAGGCAACTTGAATAGAAAAAATGTCAGCAGGAAAATGAAATGATTTTAGATACTTGATATTTTTACGTTACTTTCATACATTTTTGTGCATAAATGCTATTATAAAGTGCAGTTGCACTTAAAGTAAAATTCCGTATTTTTAGGTACACTAATTAATGCAGTTTTCTTGCTTTATAAAAAATTATTATAAAGTTATGTTTTTATATATATATATATATATAAATCGTTAATTTAGAAATTTATTTTTCTGATTTCAAAGATACTTATTAGATATTCATAATTTTTGGACATAACTTTATAATAGTTTTTTGTAGAGAAGGAAAAATTGCATTGATTAATACATTCAAGAATATGAAATTTTATTTTTAAAAAATGCGACTGCATTTTGTAACATACAAAAATGCGTGAAAGTAATACAGAAATGTGAAGCATCCAAAATCATTTTATTTTATCTTATAATATTTTGCTATCCCTGTTTTCAAATTACAGTTCCGCTTAATTGCGTGGAGTATCCTATATATAATTTTGTCTCGAATATAAATTTATTATCCAACAATAACTGGATTATTATTTATTCCATTTACGTGGAAATTAAATCATTATTAACTGTGCATACGATACAAGATATTTTAAAAGAATCTCATTTTTCTTTTGTGACAATATTAATAAAGACGTTTGTAAAAGCTGTGTATTACTATAAAATGCAACAAAGTATTTTTCTAGTTAATTTTGTAATCATTAAATTGCACAATACATAACGATACGCTTTGATATCAAGTGTAATTATTACCTTTATGTATCTTAAATAAACAATTTATGCAATGCAAAGTTTAGAATAAGTATTTATAAGTAAAATAAACTATATAAGAAATTCATATAATATAGCATTTAATTATGATTTTATATGAGAATTTGAGTATCTTGATATTAAAAATTAATTTATATTATATGCTATTTATGTAAAATCATAACTAGTATGCATTATCTTTTTTGTTCTTAAAATACAAGACTGTTAGTTTTTCAGAGATATTACGACTTTATACAACATTACAGATGGTTGGGAAGTAACATGCTTGTAAATTTCGTGTAATAGTTATATTTAATTAACGTAAATTAATTAGGTAAATTTTTTTGATACAAAAAAATATGTACATTTGTGCATCAGTACATATCATCATGACTTAAATCTGGTATATACGCAAAACCTCGCTCTTTCAGAGCTTTGTTTATTCGCTTTTTCTGCTCCTGCTTAGACTCTTGTTCGCGCCTCTGAGCATCCAAAATTTCATCCACTGTCACTTTTTTCAACGGCAACACTTTTTCCTTCTCTATATCCTGTAATATGGATATATTCGTTAATTGAACATTGCACAGGATTATTAGTATTTATTAACAGAATTATAACAAATATTTTCTGTTTGTGAAACGCTTACTATTTCTCCTAAAAGCACAACATTCTCCCCTCTTACTATGAAAATACCTCTTGGAATATCACCATACTCTTGACCAACATGAATTCTTTCAATGGTACTTTGAAGTACTATATTAGCAAATTGATCGACACTTTTAAGATAGCCAATTAATGTTCTGCCATCTCTCAATAAAACCATAAGTTTTTCTAAACAAGAAGTAAATGTCATAATTGAAACGTATTGATATACGTTTAGAAATAAAAACATAAATTCTTCAAATTTCAGACATATCATGACTTTATTACATTCAATAGTTTACACACATTTTGTGTTTATAATTTAACAAATTTTATTTTGTTGAAGAATATAATTATTAATGCAATTAATTAATTATATATTATTATAATTATTAATGTAATAAAAATTATTAATTTGTGTTACTCTGTAAGCTATCATTGTAAGCTATGACTAAGTGACAATAACGGAAATGTGAAATATCATAATACATAGTAAGAACCGGCACGTGAGTGTAATCAATCACATAAAATCATAAAACATCAGACCGATACGTACTTTCAAGTTCCTCAAGTAGCGATGCTGTCCCCGGTGGCAACTCATTAGTTTCATTCATTTCACCTGATTAAACGAAATTAATAAACGAATCAAATCACGAAATCACTTGCAATGGTTATTTATTAATTAATTTATTTTTTTTTTTATTAAATAATACTCCGCTTACTGTCTCAACGAAATCATTTGTCTAAATCATTTTTGTCGCGCTACGAGACTTGTGAAATAGAGAACTAATTGACAATGCAACAAGAACTACTGGTAATATCACTTGCGCTTTTTTCTTCACTCAGTCAATAAATGAAACTGTTTTATCGAAGTGTCTTCGAACGTTTATGTTACAGATTGCAGATGGCGATCATGTCACGTTATATTTCGTGGTAAAAGCGTGGCGGGCGAGGATGAAGAATGAATATCGTTTTCGCATCATCGCGTGCGGCCCTGCAAGCTTTTAATTCGAATAAATCCGAGTTGACGAGGAGTTGGGCCTTTTAACATTCCAACGATAACCGCGTGAGTTAGAAAACATTCTTGGCCGTTTCCCTTCGTTATTTCTTTCCTCCAATTTAGATTGACTTCCTCGTCTACTAACTCAAAGGAATCAGTCGTTTCACATCACCGATATTCACGTACGTAAATTGCAATTTTAATCGATCTCTATTTGTTTCGGCCTAAATAATGGCAGCGATTCTTGTTTTATTTATATACGATTTTATTTATTTCTATTTAAATGCGTGTAACAAGAGATGTGTAGAGAGAGAGAGAGAGAGAGAGAGAGAGAGAAAGAGAGAGAATACTTACGTCACACACACACACACACACACACACACACACACACACACACACACACACACACACACACACACACACACACACACACACACACACACACACACACACACACACACACACAAATAATATATATGTATATAATATATATATATATATAAAATTTATATATATATATATGTATATATATATATATATTTTTTTTTTCAGTTAATAGTAACATTATTATATCAGGGGTGAAAGTTACTTTATAAGTTATATATTTTTTAGGTTATGTATTTTTTTTCTATCTTATTATAGGTGTTCGTTATAGAAATTGAGTATAAAAAGTAATATAAAATTGATGCAAATAATAAAAAAAAAATACCTGGACTTATTGTACTCAATTTCTTCAGTAAAAAGCAACTTATAAGTAACTTGTAAAATAACTTCCAACCCTGGTAAGTAATTTCCTAGTAAGCAAAAAATATATAGGAATATTCCAACAACATTGTAGCGACGTTGTAATATTGCTGCGATGTTGTTGGAATATTCTAATGTTTGTTGCTTAGTGGATTATGTAGTAACTTTCTCAATCCTTTTTACATTACGTCAATTTATTTTTAATTCCCACACAACAATATAAATGTTATATAACATATGCTATATATATAACAGATATGTTGAGTCAGAAATTATAATATTAATGTTATGTTATATTTTGCATTTACTGGATTATATTGTTTTATAAATTCTATTGCTAAGACGAATGGATTTATTTCATGATTGAAATAAAAAGCAGCATGAAATGTATACAGGTTTTATTGAATTTACCAATTATAATATTGAAATGATTATAGCTATTAAAAATCTTCCTTTTGACATCACAAATTTCTCTAAACGGTTGGGTTTCGAATATGTTTGCAACACACACAAATCTCGACGTTGCAACTTTTATTTGATTACCCTCTAGAACCTCAATATTTCAATAAAATCTTCGTTTTAGAATCAATTTTTTTTATTTAAATTTTATAGGAAAGATCTTGTTCTTAATTGCACCAAAGTATTGAACACGGATAAAATACAAAATAACAATGAGATCTTAAGATAACATCAAATTGAAATCATTTTAGGAAAAATCATAATGATGTCATCAAATCAATTTCCTAAGTAGAACATGAAATAATAAAATCAAGATTACAAGTTATTTTATGAAAAATTATAAACGATGTCGTTTGGTACACTTCTTGACCACGATTTTGTGATACTTTCTTGATGATAAAATGATTTTTTAATTGAATAAAAAATACTTGTCTCACATACATGTCAAAAATTCATCACAAAGTCGTCAAAAAGTGTATCGAATGACATCATTATAATTTTTCATAAAATAAATTCTATTTGATGTAATTTTGATCTTGTTATTTTATGTTCTAGTTATGAAATTTATTTTATGAAATTAATGTCGAAATATATATATTGCATTAAGGTTTTGCGTGCTGAAAATTTAAAGCCCTACCTACGTTTAAATTTGTAAAAGCGAAAAGTGAATACATTTTTAATAGTTACTTGTAATTTTATAACAATTTTGTAATTGGTCAATTCAATAAAACGAATGTACATTTCATACTGCTTTTATGTTAGTCATGAAATAAATCTACATTTTTTTTACGAACAGAATTTATGGTACGACTATGTACA